>NC_080784.1:44598970-44898970 GCF_028018385.1 Neofelis nebulosa
CAATGGGTCATGGTGTTATTATTTATTTACAATTTAATGTCTTTCTAAATAAAAAAAATTCTTAATTGAAACTACTAACATGAATTGTACCACTCATCCCTATACCGTACAATGCCAGTTTTAAATGCAAATATCAAAGCATTTAATTTAGCTTTATGCACAATCACTGAAATTACACAATTCATATGGCTTTTCCTTAGAGGGTGCTTTCAATCTGGCCAGGGGAGAAAAATACAAGTCAGACTCCAGAATGCAGGAAGGAGGAAGAGAGTTTCTCCAGGCATGGAGACGCATGGGGGAGGTGGTGGGCCTATTTTGGTTTGTGTTCTGTTGTGCTTGAAAAATGTGTATTCTGTGGTTGTTAGGTATAGTGTTCTATAACTGTCAATTACTTCAGTTTGGTTAATAGAAGTGTAAAAGGTCCTAACCAAACAAAAATAAATAAATAAAGGAATATGTGTAATAAAGAAAATTATCTTACACTGCTTTAGGTGACATTGTGCAAACATCTTCTGAACAATAACAAGTGTCAGGATTGTCATAACTCAATCCCAGATTAAAGCCAAGCAACTGCACAATACTGATAGTATATGACTCCAGGGATAAATCCTCTGGATACTAAAGACAAGGAAAAAGAAAAGAGTAAGCTAAGAATACTATAGTATACTATACTATAACAAAATTAAAATTACTATACTATAAAAAATTAGTGTATGTTATATATATACTATTCTAAATACAATTATAGTAAAAAATTAGTACATAAAACTCATTTTTTAAATCAATGCATCCAAGATGCCTATGTAAATGCAATTGTAGTAGAGTTATATAAGCATTTGGATAATAGATTTATTAAACATAGATAAGTAAACACAGTAGTTTAATTTCAAAATACTATTCATGACAATATCAGCTATTTTAGCTAATCCAACTGAGTCTCAAACACCATATTATGTTGCCTCTTTGAGTTATTTTAAAGAAAATGACTTTAATCTTTTATTTTAATAATCAATTTTACATTCTCTCTGCAGTAGGCAGACTCTAAAATGAGTCCCAAAGATATCTACCTCCTGGTATTCATGTCTTTGAGTATTTCCATTCCATTGTGTGTAAACTGGACTTTTTGACTTGCCTCTAATTAACTAAATGTAGAGGAACAGATGGTTCACCATTTCCAAGACAGATTATAAAAAGACTGACTTTTTGGATTCTAGGTCTCAGTCTCTCTGTGGGAAGCCAGCTACTATGTCATGAAGTAGTCCTGTAGAGAGGCCCACAGGAATGAGTTTGGAAACAGATTTTCTGAGGTCTACCACAGCCAAATGACTAGGTTTGGAAGAAAATCCTGCCCATGCTGAACCATGAGATAACCCTCTCAGCTGCTCCTTGATTGTTGACCCACAGAACTCTCTTGTTTTTGTTTTGGCATAATTGGTTACATAGCAATAGAAAACCAAAACACCCTCAATAGGTATATTGTTCATCTCTGGAAAGTTTTGAATTTCTACACAAAGATGTTTCCAGAAGCTTCATTCATAATTCCCAAAACTTGCAAGCAACCACAATGTCCTTCAGTAGGTGAACAGATAAACTGTGGCACATTTTAGACAACAGAATGTTATTAAGCACTAAAAACAAATGAGCTATCAAGTCATGAAAAGAAATGGAGGAAGCTTGAGTGCATATTATTAGGTGAAAAAAGGCCAATCTGAAAAGGCTACATATTGTAGAATCCAACTGTATGACTTCCAGAAAAAAACAGAATTGTGGAGACAATAAAAAGCTCTGTGGTTGCAGACAGGGAGGGGAGAAATTAATAGGCAGAACACAGAGGATTTTTAGGGGAGTGAAAACACTTGTTATAATACCATAAATGATAGATATCTATCATCTTTTGCCCTAACTTATGTACAACACCAAGACTGAACCCTAAGGTAAACTATGGACTTTGGGTGATTTTGATGGGTCAATGTAGGTTCATCCTTAGTACAAAAATATCCCATTCTGGTGAGGGATGTGGATAATACAGAAGGCTGTGCATGTTAGGGACAGGAGGTATATGGGTAATCTGTACCTTTACCCTCAGTTTTGTGGTAAACCTAAAACTGTTCTAAAAAAAAAATAGTCTTAAAAAAAAGTGATGGGTTCCTGATGACCCAGGCTAAAGCACTATGAACAGATGGCAAATAAAGAAGAGTTCAGAGAAGGCATCCATGATCCATGAAGACGTTTCTAAATTTTCCATCCCACAATATTGTGCTGGCTGCTTAATATTTCAACTACAGACACTAAAGCAATCAACTGGTGCATCAGACATTTCAGTCCACCTTGCCCAGAAAAGCAATTTCATTTAGTTGAAAACTGCTTGAACTCAAGCACCACCTTCTTCCTCCATCCAAGCTTTTCATCAGGAGCAGCTCTTAGGACAATATACAATGACTTGCCAGGACATTCCTCATCCCCTCCAGAGTTATAGAGATCATTAATATTAACTAAGAAACACATTTCACTTCTTAGAAGACAAAATGCTGGTCTCTTTAAAGAAGCATTCAGTATAACTTTCAATGTTCCTGATAGGTCCCAGATAGCAGGTTCAACTAAGAGGATAATGGTCTCCTCAAACAATTCCTTTTCAAATTGTAGTCCAGCAAATGGATCCCTAAACGAGTTTCTCTACTGCCCAAGACTTTAATCTCTCTTAATTCAAGGATGCTTAGTTAACTTACACCTCACATCAACATTAAAAACTTTCCCATTACCCTTTCCTACATTTGAAGGGGATATGTCTTGCCTTCATATATAGAAAGACTCATTATATATGAGGTGTTTTAATTTAGTTATGGGAAAGCCTACAAGACTTCTTATACTTCTACCTGTGTTTCTCCCTTTTACTCATAATAAAATGTTTTCTGTGCTGTTTCACACAACTTATGCCCTACTATATAAAAGTCTTCTCTTTTATTACCCCTTAAATTTGGTAGTGTATCAAACTGTATTAATGGGATAATTGTATTAATGATGTATTTTATTTTATGTATTGTGATGCTTTAATATCTGGGGCTTTGCCAATGCTAGACTTTCCATCCCAGAGTTACCCAATTTCTTAAAATAGTAAACAATTTACCTGCAAGTGTATCTTTCATATGCAAATCAATCAACCTAGAGCCCATATGCCCTATCCCTTCTTTTATTAGGCTGACATACCCTAGGCCACGCTTCATCTGCCCAAACCACACCAGAGTTAAGTACCAGACAACTAGGTACAGCCTCCATGTGAGAAAGACTGCTGAAATTATTTAAATGAGCCAATCCAAGACCTGCTTACCTTGCCTTACCCATTCCTCCCCAAAGAAACAACAACGGAAGTTTTTGTCCATGTTACCCCTTGCTCACTACACTGCCTGAACAATCTTGGTGCTTCCTTGTATGGTCCCTGCATGGTGTGCCTTCTGTTTCTAGGGAACTGTGTGATAAACTTCTTCCTGCATCACAGTCATTTTTTTTTCAATATATGAAATTTATTGTCGAATTGGTTTCCATACAACACCCAGTGCTCATCCCAAAAGGTACCCTCCTCAATACCCATCACCCACCCTCCCCTCCCTCCCACCCCCATCAACCCTCAGTTTGTTCTCACTTTTTAAGAGTCTCTTATGCTTTGGCTCTCTCCCACTCTAATCTCTTTTTTTTCCCCTTACCCTCCCCCATGGGTTTCTGTTAAGTTTCTCAGGATCCACATAAGAGGGAAAACATATGGTATCTGTCCTTCTCTGTATGGCTTATTTCACTTAGCATCACACTCTCCAGTTCCATCCACGTTGCTACAAAGGGCCATATTTCATTCTTTCTCATTGCCACGTAGTACTCCATTGCGTATATAAACCACAATTTCTTTATTCATTCATCAGTTGATGGACATTTAGGCTCTTTCCATAATTGGGCTATTGTTGAGAGTGCTGCTATAAAAATTGGGGTACAAGCGCCCATATGCATCAGTACTCCTGTATCCCTTGGGTAAATTCCTAGCAGTACTATTGCTGGGTCATAGGGTAGGTCTATTTTTAGTTTTTTGAGGAACCTCCACACTGCTTTCCAGAGCGGCTGCACCAGTTTGCATTCCCACCAACAGTGCAAGAGGGTTTCCGTTTCTCCACATCCTCTCCAGCATCTATAGTCTCCTGATTTGTTCATTTTGGCCACTCTGACTGGCGTGAGGTGGTATCTGAGTGTGGTTTTGATTTGTATTTCCCTGATAAGGAGCGACGTTGAACATCTTTTCATGTGCCTGTTGGCCATCCGGATGTCTTCTTTAGAGAAGTGTCTATTCATGTTTTCTGCCCATTTCTTCACTGGGTTATTTGTTTTTCAGGTGTGGAGTTTGGTGAGCTCTTTATAGATTTTGGATACTAGCCCTTTGTCCGATGTGTCATTTGCAAATATCTTTTCCCATTCCGTTGGTTGCCTTTTAGTTTTGTTGGTTGTTTCCTTTGCTGTGCAGAAGCTTTTTATCTTCATGAGGTCCCAGTATTCATTTTTGCTTTTAATTCCCTTGCCTTTGGGGATGTGTCAAGTAAGAAATTGCTACGACTGAGGTCAGAGAGGTCATTTCCTGCTTTCTCCTCTAGTGTTTGGATGGTTTCCTGTCTCACATTCAGGTCCTTTATCCATTTTGAGTTTATTTTTGTGAATGGTGTGAGAGAGTGGTCTAGTTTCAACCTTCTGCATGTTGCTGTCCGGTTCTTCCAGCACCATTTGTTAAAGAGACTGCCTTTCTTCCATTGGATATTCTTTCCTTCTTTGTCAAAGAAGAGTTGGCCATACATTCGTGGGTCTAGTTCTGGGGTTTCTATTCTATTCCATTGGTCCATGTGTCTGTTTTTGTGCCAATACCATGCTGTCTTGATGATTACAACTTTGTAGTAGAGGCTAAAGTCTGGGATTGTGATGCCTCCTGCTTTGGTCTTCTTCTTCAAAATTACTTTGGCTATTCGGGGTCTTTTGTGGTTCCATATGAATTTTAGGATTGCTCGTTCTAGTTTGAGAAGAATGCTGGTGCAATTTTGATTGGGATTGCGTTGAATGTGTAGATAGCTTTGGGTAGTATTGACATTTTGACAATATTTATTCTTCCAATCCATGAGCACGGGATGTTTTTCCATTTCTTTATATCTTCTTCAATTTCCTTCATAAGCTTTCTATAGTTTTCAGCATACAGATCTTGTACATCTTTGGTGAGATTTATTCCTAGGCATTTTATGCTTCTTTGCTCAATTGTAAATGGGATCAGTTTCTTTATTTGTCTTTCTGTTGCTTCATTATTGGTGTATAAGAATGCAACTGATTTCTGTACATTGATTTTGTATCCTGCAACTTTGCTAAATTCATGTATCAGTTCTAGCAGACTTTTGGTGGAGTCTATTGGGTTTTCCATGTATAATATCATGTCATCTGCAAAAAGCGAAAGCTTGACTTCATCTTTGCCAATTTTGATGCCTTTGATTTCCTTTTGTTGTCTGATTGCTGATGCTAGAACTTCCAATACTATGCTAAACAACAGCGGTGAGAGTGGACATCCCTGTCGTGTTCCCGATCTCAGGGAAAAAGCTCTCAGTTTTTCCCCATTGAGGATGATGTTAGCTGTGGACTTTTCATAAATGGCTTTTATGATCTTTAAGTATGTTCCTTCTATCCCGACTTTCTCAAGGGTTTTTATTAAGAAAGTGTGCTGGATTTTGTCAAAGGCCTTTTCTGCATCGATTGATAAGATCATATGGTTCTTATCTTTTCTTTTATTAATGTGAGATATCACGTTGATTGATTTGCAAATGTTGAACCAGCCCTGCATCCCAGGAATGAATCCCACTTGATCATGGTGAATAATTCTTTTTATATGCTGTTGAATTCGATTTGTTAGTATCTTATTGAGAATTTTTGCATCCATATTCATCAGGGATATTGGCCTGTAGTTCTCTTTTTTTACTGGGTCTCTGTCTGGTTTAGGAACCAAAGTAATACTGGCTTCATAGAAGGAGTCTGGAAGTTTTCCTTCCCTTTCTATTTTTGGAATAGCTTTAGAAGGATAGGTATTACCTCTGCTTTAAACGTCTGGTAGAACTCCCCTGGGAAGCCATCTGGTCCTGGACTCTTACTTGTTGGGAGATTTTTGATAACCACTTCAATTTCTTCGCTGGTTATGGGTCTGTTCAAGCTTTCTATTTCCTCCTGATTGACTTTTGGAAGTGTGTGGGTGTTTAGGAATTTGTCCATTTCTTCCATGTTGTCCAGTTTGTTGGCATATAATTGTTCATAGTATTCCCTGATAATTGTTTGTATCTCTGAGGGATTGGTTGTAATAATTCCATTTTCATGATTTTATCTATTTGGGCCATCTCCTTTTTCTTTTTGAGAATCTTGGCTAGAGGTTTATCAATTTTGTTTATTTTTTTCAAAAAACCAACTCTTGGTTTCATTGATCTGCTCTACAGTTTTTTTTTAAATTCTATATTATTTCTGCTCTGATCTTCATTATTTCTCTTCTTCTGCTGGGTTTAGGCTGTCTTTACTGTTCTGCTTCTATTTCCTTTAGGTGTGTTGTTAGATTTTGTATTTGGGAGTCTTCTTGTTTGTGGAGATAGGCCTGGATTGTAATGTGTTTTCCTCTCAGGACTGCCTTCGCTGCATCCCAAAGCGTTTGGATTGTTGTGTTTTCACTTTCGTTTGTTTCCATATATTTTTTTAATTTCTTCTCTAATTGCCTGGTTGACCCATTCATTCTTTAGTAGGGTGTTCTTTAACCTCCATGCTTTTGGAGGTTTTCCAGACTTTTTCCTGTGGTTGATTTCAAGCTTCATAGCATTGTGGTCTGAAAGTATGCATGGTATGATCTCAATTCTTGTATACCTATGAAGGGCTGTTTTGTGACCCAGTATGTGATCTATCTTGGAGAATGTTCCATGTGCACTCGAGAAAAAAGTATATTCTGTTGCTTTGGGATGCAGAGTTCTAAATATATCTGTCAAGTCCATCTGATCCAATGTATCATTCAGGGCCCTTGTTTCTTTATTGACCATGTGTCGAGATGATCTATCCATTTCTGTAAGTGGAGTGTTAAAGTCCCCTGCAATGACCACATTCTTATCAATAAGGTTGCTTATGTTTGTGAGTAAGTGTTTTATATATTTGGGGGCTCCTGTATTCGGCGCATAGACATTTATAATTGTTAGCTCTTCCTGATGGATAGACCTTGTAATTATTATATAATGCCCTTCTTCATCTCTTGTTACAGCCTTTAATTTAAAGTCTAGTTTGTCTGATATAACTATGGCTACTCCAGCTTTCTTTTGACTTCCAGTAGCGTGATAAATAGTTCTCCATCACCTCACTTTCAATCTGAAGGTGCCCTCAGGTCTAAAATGAGTCTCTTGTAGACAGCAAATAGATGGGTCTTGTTTTTTTATCCATTCTGATACCCTATGTCTTTTGGTTGGTGCATTTAGTCCATTTACATTCAGTGTTATTATAGAAAGATATGGGTTTAGAGTCATTGTGATGTCCATAGGTTTCATGCTTGTAGAGATGTCTCTGGTACTTTGTCTCACAGGATCCTCCTTAGGATCTCTTGTAGGGCTGGTTTAGTGGTGATGAATTCCTTCAGTTTTTGTTTGTTTGGGAAGACATTTATCTCTCCTTCTATTCTAAATGACAGACTTGCTGGATAAAGGATTCTCGGCTGCATATTTTTTTCTGTTCATCACATTGAAGATTTCCTGCCATTCCTTTCTGGCCTGCCAAGTTTCAGTAGAGAGATCCGTCACGAGTCTTATCGGTCTCCCTTTATATGTTAGAGCACGTTTATCCCTAGCTGCTTTCAGAATTTTCTCTTTATCCTTGTATTTTGCCAGTTTCACTATGATATGTCGTGCAGAAGATTGATTCAAGTTACGTCTGAAGGGAGTTCTCTGTGCCTCTTGGATTTCAATGCCTTTTTCCTTCCCCAGATCCGGGAAGTTCTCAGCTATTATTTCTTCAAGTACACCTTCAGCACCTTTCCCTCTCTCTTCCTCCTCTGTAACACCAATTATGTATAGATTATTTCTCTTTAGTGCATCACTTAGTTCTCTAATTTTCCCCTCATACTCCTGGATTTTTTTTATCTCTCTTTTTCTCAGCTTCCTCTTCTTCCATAATTTTATTTTCCAGTTCACCTATTCTCTCCTCTGCCTCTTCAATCTGAGCTGTGGTTGTCTCCATTTTATTTTGCAGCTCATTTATAGCATTTTTTAGCTCCTCCTGGCTGTTCCTTAGTCCCTTGATCTCTGTAGCAAGAGATTGTCTGCTGTCCTTTATACTGTTTTCAAGCCCAGCGATTAATTTTATGACTATTATTCTAAATTCACTTTATGTTATATTGTTTAAATCCTTTTTGATCAGTTCGTTAGCTGTCGTTATTTCCTGGAGATTCTTTTAAGGGGAATTCTTCCCTTTTGTCATTTTGGATAGTCCCTGGAGTGGTGCGGAACTGCAGGGCACTTCCCCTGTGCTGTCTTGAAAAACTTGCGTTGGTGGGCAGGGCCTCAGTCAGACCTGATGTCTGCCCCCAGCCTACCGCTGGGGACACAGTCAGACTGGTGTGTACCTTCTCTTCCCCTCTCCTAGGGGCAGGATTCACTGTGAGGTGGCGTGGCCTGTCTGTGCTACCTATACACTGCCAGGCTTGTGGTGCTGGGGATCTGGCGTATTAGCTGGGATGGATCATCAAGGTGCACTGGGGCGGGAGGGGTAGGCTCAGCTCAATTATCCTTCGGTGATCTGCTTCAGGAGGAGCCCTGTGGCACCGGGAGGGAGTCAGACCTGCCACTGGAGGGATGGATCAACAGAAGCACAGCGTTGGGTGTTTGCGCGGTGCAAGCAAGTTCTCTGACAGGAACTGGTTCCCTTTGTGGTTTCAGCTGGGGGATGGGCGAGGGAGATGGTACTGGCAAGCACCTTTGTTCCCGGCCAAGCTGAGCTCTGTTGCCCAGGGCTCAACAACTCTCCCTCCTGTTGTCCTCCAGTCCTCCCACTCTCCGAGCACAGCTGTTAGCTTATAACCTTCCAGATGTTAAGTCCCACTTGCTGTCTGAACACACTCCGTCCGGCACTCCACTTTTGCAAGCCAGACTTGGGGCCTCTGCTTGGCCGGCGGGCTGCCCCTCCACCCCGGCTCCCTCCCTCCAGTCCGAGTATCCCGCACCACCTCTCCGCCCTCCTACCCTCTTCCATGGGCCTCTCCTCTGTGCTTGGCTCCAGAGAATCCATTCTGCTAGTCTTCTGGCAGTTTTCTGGGTTATTTAGGCAGGTGTAGGTGGAATCTCAGTGACCAGCAGGAAGAGGTGAGCCCAGGGCCCTCCTATGCCGCCATCTTCCCCTCTTCCATGAGTCATTAATATGTCTGTATGTCTTTTAATATCTGATGAAAATAAATCCTAGGTAACCTTAAATTTTTTTCCCATCTAGATTAGTGCTATTTTAGTTCAGTTAGTTTAGTCTAGTTAATTAAAACTACATTACAACTAAGTTAGTTGCAAGTGTATATGTAAACTCTAGGACAAATGCTTAAGTAGGTTTCTTAATATAACTGATGATATGATGAGAGGAGAGGAAATGGAATCCTATGAAATGTACAATGAAAACCATAGAAGACAAAAAAAAGAAAAAACAGGACAATGAATAGAAGATAAAATTCAACATCAATTTATGATTAAAATTGCTAATCAAAGTGAGTTTAGAGGGAACGTACCTTAACATAATAAAGGCCATATATGGCAAGCTCACAGCTATCATACTCAAAGGTGAAAAACTGAGAGCTTTTTCTCTAAGATCACAAACAAGACAGGAATTCCATTACTGTTACTTTTATTTAACATAATATTGAAAGTCCTAGCCAAAGAAATTAGGCAAGAAAAAAAAGGCATCCAATTGAAAGAAGTAAACAGTGATTATTTGCAAATATAGAAAACCTTAAAACTCTACCAAAAAAAAATAACTGTTAAAACTAATAAATTCAGTAAAGTTGCAGTGTACAAAATCAATATATAGAAATCTGCGGCATTTCTATACACTAATAACTAACTATCAGAAAGAGAAGTTAAGAAAACAATCCCATTTACAATTGTATTAAAAAGAATAAAATAGCTGGGAATAATTTTTTTAATTTTTTAAATGTTCATTTTATTTTTGAGAGAGAGAGAGGGCATGAGCAAGGAAGGGGCAGAGAGAGAGAGAGAGAGGGAGACACAGAATCTGAAGCAGTCTCCAGACTCCAGGCTGTCAGCACAGAGTGTGACCTGGGACTCAAACACACAAACCACGAGTCATGATGTGAGTCGGAGTCAGACAGTTAACTGACTGAGCCACCCACGTGCCCCAATATCTAGGAATAAATTTAACTGAGAAGATGAGAAACCTGCACATTGAAACTATAAGATATTGATGAAAGAAACTTAAGATGACACAAATAAGTGGAAAGATATTCTATGACTGGAAGAATTAATATTGTTAAAATGCCCATATTCCCCTTCTAGACTGGGGGCTAAGATGGGAGAGTAGTAGGGGGACCCTAGACTTGCCTTTTCCATCAAGCACAGCTAGATAAATGCCAAATCATTCTAAACACCCAGGAAATCAATCTGACGACTGAGAGAACAAACTGCACAACTAGAGGGAGAAAAGAGGCCACATCATGGAAGGTAGGAGGTTCAGAGATGTGACTGGGGGGAGAAAAGAATCACCCATGCAGTGGAGGGGAGGAAGCCCTGATCAAGGAGAGAGGAAAGAGAGAGAGAGAGAGAAAACAGGGTGCAGGGCATTGCACAATAAAAACACATCCCCCAAATCACAGATGGGCAAAACAAGAGGGACTGATGATTGCAAGTTTTTACAAGCAGCATAGCCCAAAGTCTTAAGTTTTATAAGTCCACACCATCACAGGGTGGAGTCTGGTGGGTATAGAGGTGCTCCAGTGGAGAAGGGGTGCAGAGGCCTTGGAGCAGATAGCGTGGTCTGAATATCCCCTGGGTCCCACTGGAAGGAACAGTGCCCCTTCTTAGATTGCATTTGGGAAAGATGGCACTGCTTTTCTAGGGACAATAGAGCTGGTGGGCACCATTGAGCTTCCCATTCATTAGCATAGGAACAGAGGCACCCGCTGAGGGCAGCTAACCTGAACTCTGGCTTTGTGCTGTTCTTTACCATAAACTCCAAGCCTCTATACATTCACGCGACTTCTCTTCTGAGACAAACTGGCACCAGCCACAGCACAGCAAGACCTCCCCCAAAAGATCAGCACAAATCTGTGCTGCAGTGGGTCCCTAAAATTTGAAGTTTTGAAACACAGTTCGTGTGCCAGAGATAAAACACAGGAGCACTGTTATACAAGGTGGGCATTGGCTCAGACAAAGACAGGGTGAAGTAAAAGATCTGAAGGATGCCTGGGACAATTGAGGGGAGGTTATTTGCTCTTATGTGGGGAATTCCTGAACAGTGGTGGGCATGAACTCCCCTCTCCAAGATGATAGAGCTGGCTGACACAATTTCTACCCCTGCCCATCAGCACCGATGGACTTCAGTGAATAGCGCACACTTGTCACCACACAGTGGACAAAGTCCAAATAATACCCACTGCAGACAAGGAAAAACCCTTCAGAGGACTGATCAGTAGTTAAGAGCAGTGAAAACACAACAGCAAAGGGCACATAGCATATACCAGAAACACTTCCTGAAGTGCAAGGCCCTGGACAGTATATGAGTTCATATCTACAGTAATCACTCTGAATGTAAATGGATTAAATGCTCCAATCAAAGGACATATGGTATCAGAACAGATAAAAAAAATGAAACCCATCTATATGGTGCCTACAAGAGACTCATTTTAGACCTAAGACACCTGCAGAGTGAATGGGAAGGGATGGAGAACCATCTATCAAGCTATGAGACATCAAAAGAAAGCAGGAGTAGCTGTACTTATATCAGACAAACTAGATTTTAAAACAAAGACTGGCACAAGAGATGAAGAATGGTACTATATCATAATAAAGGGGTCTATCTGTGAAAACATGGAGCTTACGTGAGATTCTCTCTCTCTCTCTCTCTCTCTCTCTCTCTCTCTCTCTCTCTGCCTCTCTCCCCACTCGCACTTTCTGTCTCTCTAAAAAAAGTAATAAATAACAAATACAACAAAACTCATTGATATCAATACAGTAATAGTGGGGACCTTAACACCCCACTACAACAATGGACAGATCATCTAAGCAGAAAATCAAAAAGGAAACAATGGCTTTGAATGACACACTGGACCAGATGGACTTAACACATATATATCATCCTAAAGGAGCAGAATACACATTTTTTTCTAGTGCATATGGGACATTCTCCAGAAGAGATCATATGCTGGGTCACAAATCAGTCCTCAACAATACAAAAAGACTGAGGTCATAACATGCATATTTTCTAACCAATATGCTATGAAACTTGGAAGTCAACCACAAGAAAACATTTGGAAAGCCCAAAAATAAATGCAGGATAAAGAACATCCTACTAAAGACTTAATGGGTTAACCAAGAAATTAAAGAAGAAATAAAGAAATACATGGAAACCAATGAAAATGAAAACGCAACGGCCCAAAACTTTCAGGATACAGCAAAAGCAGTCCTAAGAGGGAAGTATATAGCAATACAGAGCTTTCTGAAGAAGAAGGAAAAGTCTCAAGCACACAACCTAACCTTACACCTAAAGGAGCTAGAAAAGGAATAGCAAATAAAGCCTAAATCCAGCAAAAGAAGGGAAATAATATAAACTAGAGCAGAAATAAATGACATAGAATTTTTAAAAAGTAGAAAAGATCAATGAAGCTAGGAACTGGTTGTTTAAAAAAAATTAATAATATTGATAAACCCCTAGCCAGACTTACCAAAAAGAAAGAGAAAGGATCTAAATAAGTAAAATCACAAATGAGATAACATCACAGAAATACAAACAATTATAAGAGAATATTATGAAAAATTATATGCCAACAAATTGAGCAATTAGAAGAAATGGAAAGAATTTTCCATAGAAACATATAAACTACCAAAACTGAAACAAGAAGAATAGAAAATGTGAACAGATCCATAACTAGCAGACTGAATAAGTAACCAAACATTTCCCAACAGACAAAAGTCCAGGGACAGATGGCTTCCTGGGAGATTTATACCAGAAATTAAAGAAAAAATAATACCTGTTTTTCTCAAACTGTTCCAAAACGTGGAAATGGAGGGAAAACTTCCAAACTCATTCTCCAAAGCCAGAATTACCTTCAATCCAAAACCAGACAAGGACTCCACTAAAATAGAAAATTATGGGACCAATATCCCTAATTAATATGGATGCAAAAATTTCTAACAAGATAATAGCAAATCATATCCAACAGTACATTAAAAGAATTATAAACCACAATCAAATGGGATTTAGTTGTGGTCTGCAAGAGTGGTTCAATATTTCCAAATTAATCAACGTGATACACCACATTAATAAAGAATAAGAACCATATGATCCTTCCAATAGATTCAAAAAAAGAATTTGACAGAATGCAGCATCCATTCTTCATAAAAACCCTCAACAAAATAGGGATACAGGGAACATACCCCAATATCATTAAAGCCATATACAAAAAACCCACAGCTAACATCATCCTCAATGGGGAAAACCTGAGAACTCTTCCTCTATGGTCAGGAACAAACCTGATATCCACTCTCACCACTGTTACCTAACATAGTACTGGAAGTCAGCAATCAGACAACAAAAAGAAATAAAAGGCATTAAAATCAGCAAGGAAGAAATCAAACTTTCACTATTTGTAGATGACATGATACTCTATTTAGAAAACCCAAAAGACTCCACTAGAAAATTTCTAGAACCAAAACACAAATTCAACCAAATCACAGGATACAAAATCAACGTACCAAAACTGTTGCATTTCTATACACCACTAATGAAACAGAAGAAAGAAATCAAAGAATCAATCCCATTTATACTTGCACCAAAAACCATAAGATACCTAGGAATAAACCTAACCAAAAAGGTAAAGATCTGTCCTCTGAAGAATATAGAACACTGATGAAAGAAATTGAAGATGGCAGAGAGAAATGGAAAAACATCCCATGCTCATGGATTGGAAGAACAAATATTGTTAAAATGTCTATACTACCCAAAGCAATGTACACATGTACTGCAATCCCTATCAAAATTCCAATAGCATTTTTTACAGAGCTAAAAAAAAATAAACCTAAAATTTGTATGAAATCACAAAAGACCCCAAAGAACTAAAGCAATCTTGGAAAGGAAAAGCAAAGCTGGAGCATCACAATTCCTGACTTCAAGCACAAAGCTGTACTCATCAAGACAGTGTGGTACTGGCACAAAAACAAACATGTAGATCCATGGAATAGAATAAAACCCTGAAATGAAACCACAACCCTATGGTCAATTAATCTTCAACAAAGCAGGCAAGAATATCCAATGGAAAAAAGACAGTGTTTTCAACAAATGGTGTTGGGAAAACTGGACAGCGACATGCAGAAGAATGAACCTGGACCACTTTCTTACACCATACACAAAAATAAACTCAAAATGGATGAAAGACCTAAAGGTGAGATAGGAAATCATCAAAATCCTAGAGGAAAACACAGGCAGCATCCTCTTTGACCTCAGCTCTAACAACTTCTAGTATGTAGTAAGATACATCTCCAGAGGCAAGGGAAACAAAAGAAAAAATGAACTATTGGGACCTCATCAAGATAAAAAAAAATCTTCTGCATATCAAAGAAAATAATCAATAAAACTAAAAGGCGATCCATGGAATGGGAGAAGATATTTGTAAATGACACATCTGATAAGGGGTTAGTATCCAAAATCCATAAAGAACTTATCAAATTCAACAACCAAAAAACAAATAATCCAGTTAAGAAATAGGCAGAAAACCTGAATAGCCATTTTTCCAAGAAAGACTTAACAGACACTACCAGACACATGAAAAGATGATCAACATCATTCATCATCACAGAATTACAAATCAAAACTATGATGAGATACCACCTCATACCTGTCAGAATATCTAAAATTAACAATACAAGAAAGAACAAATGTTGGCAAAGATGTAGGGAAAGGGGAACCCTCTTACACTGTTGGTGGTAATGCAAACTGGTGCAGTCCTTCTGGAGAACAGTACGGGGGTTTCTCAAAAAGTTAAAAATAGAACTACCCTATGGCCCAGCAATTGTATTACTAGGAATTTACCCGAATGATACAAAAATAGTGATTCACAAGGACACATGCACCCCAACGTTTATAGCATCATTATCAACAATAGCCAAATTAGGAAAAGAGCACAAATGTCTATCAACTGATGAGTGGATAAAAAAGATGTGGTATATATTTACACAATGGAATACTACTCGGTGATCAAAAAGAGTGAAAATTTGCCATTTGCAACGACATGGATGGATCTAGAGTGTATTATGCTAAGCGAAATAAGTCAGTCAAAGCAAGACAAAGACCACAAGAGAGTCTTAACCAAGGACAAAAAACAGAGTTGTTGGAGGGGAGATGGGTAGGGAATGGGCTAAATGGGTGATGCGTATTAAGGAGGTCATCTGTTGTGGTGAGCACTGGGTGTTATATGTAAGTGATGGTTCACTAAATTCTACTCCTAAACCAATATTATACTATATGTTAGCCAACTAGAATTAGATAAAAACTGAAACAAAAAAACATAAGTACCAAAAAGAAAAAGTTGTCTATGAATCAAGAAGTCAGCTTTCACCATACACTGTATCTGCCAGCACCTTGATGTTAGACTTTCTTGCATCCAGAATTGTGACAATATTGGTTGTTTAAGCTCTCCCTCAAAAAAGAGCAATGGTGGAAGCATCAAACTTACTGTTTTCAAACTATATGGTAAACCTATAGTAATCAAAAAGTGTTAGTGCCATAAAAACAGACTCAAAGACCAGTGGAACAGAACAGATAGCCCAGAAATAAACCCTCCCATGTATATGGTCAACTAATATTTATCAAGGGAGCTGAGAACACTCGATTGAGAAAAGATAGTCTCCTCAATAAATTATGTTGGGAAAACTGGATATTCACATGCAAATAACAAAACTGGACCTCCATCTCATACTACTTCCTAAAATTACCTGAAAATGAACTAAATACTTAAACATAAGAAGTGAAATCATAAAACTCCAATAAGAAAGCATAGTGAAAAATCTCCTTGACATTGGTCTACACAATGATTTTATGGATACAACACAAAACCACAAAAGCAAAAATAAGTAGTACTTATTTAACATAAAATGTTCTGCACAGCAAAATACCAATCAATAAAATGAAAAGGCAACCTAGATATTGGGAAAAATACTTTCAAACTATAGATTTGATAAGGGGTTAATATTCAAAATATATTAGGAACACATACAGCTCACTACCAAAACCCAAATAATCTGATTAAGAAATGGTCTAAGAACCTGAATAGACATGTCTCCAAAGAGGATATTCAAATGGCCAACAGGTACGTGAAAAGGTACATGGTCAGCATCACTAATCATCCAGGAATTACAAATCAAAACCACAAGAGATATCACCTCACACCTAATAGAATGACTATTATCTAAAAGAAAATAGATAATAAATGCTGGTGGAAAAAATGGAACCCTTGTACACTGCTGATGTACATGGGTACCACCACTATGGAAAACAGTGTGGAGATTCCTGAAAAAAGTAAAAATAGGGCTATCATATGAATCATAAATTCCACTTCTGGGTATATATCTGGAAAAAATAAAACCCTCTGCCTCAAGGAGACATTTTTACCCCATGTTCACTGCGGCCCTATTCACAATAGTCAAGACATGATAACAACCTAAGTGTCCACTGATAGATGAATGGATAAATAAATTGTGATATATATTCATATATACATAACATTCAGTCATAAAAAAGGAAATCCTGACATTTGTGACAACATGTATGAATCTTGAGAGCATTATGTTAAGTGAAATAAGACAGAGAAAGACAAATATTGTATGATCTCCTCATATGTGGAGTCTAACACAACCAAAATCCTAGAAATAGAGAACAGAGTGGTGGTTTCTAGGGGCAGGAATAAGTGCCAATGGTTAAATAGTACAAACTTCTAGTTTCTGAAGATGCAATGTACAGCATAGTGACTATAATTAACAATACTGTATTGTACATTTGCAAGTTGCCAACAGAGTAGATCTTAAAGGCTCTTACCACACACACACACACACCCACAAGGCAATTATGTGAGATGTGATGGATATGTTCACTAACCTAACTGTGGAAAACATTTCACAACATAGACATATATCAAATCATTATGCTGTACATCTTAAACAATGATATATGCAAAATTATATTTCATTAAAGCTGGAAAAAATAATGGATCTCCTATATAAATTCATGAAGGTCATATGTAAAAAATATATATAAATAGACCACATATATATACACTAGCAGTGAAAAATTGGAAGATAAATTTAAACAATACCAGTTGCAACAGCATCAGAACATATAAAATCTCTATGAATAAATTTAGCAGATGTTTGAAATCTCTACAGGGAATTTTTTAAGGACATCAATAATGGAGACATAAACCATGTTAGTGGATGGGAAGATCCAATGTTGATAATATGTCATTTCCTCTAATTCATTCATAAATTATACACCATCCCAGTCAAAATCTAAGCCTGTGTGTATGTGTGCGTGTGTGTGTGTGTGTGTGTGTGTGTGTGTAACTAGAAAAGCTGGTTTCAAAATCTATATGAGAATGCAAAGTTATGTACAATGTAGTACTGACAAAGAACAAAGTCAGAGGACTTAAACTATCGTGATTTCAAGACATTTAATAAAGCCACAATATTCAAGGAAGTAATTCTTAATTTAAAAAAAAACTTCTGGAATATTATGATTGGTAGCTATCTTTTTGAAATCTAATCTTCAAACTCTTTGTTGTTGGCACAATCAGAAATAATTTATTTTTATATTTATATTTTAATGTTATACTGATATTTTAATAGCATTCTTGCTTAACTCATATATTCACCTTTTTATTTACAAATTCCTATTATAAAAATTCCAATCAAAACTAAAGTCTTAAAGAATGCCTCAGAAAAACATACATACTAACCACTTATACTCAATAATTATCGTCTGCTTTATTTGCTTCACACACACACACAGACACACACACACACACACACACACACACGATCTAAAAATTAGTCTTCAGCAATGAAACATTGTTTTCAAAGGAGAATTAACAACAACAATGAAGACCTGGACAATTTCTGATGGTCTTTCCTCAAGTTTTCACTGAGAGAAAACCAAAACTAGGCACTAAGAATAAAAACAAATCCTTATGAAATGTATGATTGTTCTCTACCCATAGTAACAACCGCACAACTGTTATTGGATTTATCTAATCAATCAATATGTATTTTATAGGAATAATAAGTGAAGAACTGATTTTAATTTTTAAATGTTTTATTTATTTTTGAGACCGACAGAGAGAGAGAGAGAGAGAGAGAGAGAGAGAATCCGAAGCAGGCTCCATGCTCCAGGGTCTAGGCTCAGGGCTGTCAGCACAGCCCACAGACATGGGACTCGAACTCACAGACCATGATATCATGACCTGAGTCGAAGTCAGACGCTCAACCGACTGAGCCACCCAGGCGCCCTGGAACTGATTTTAAATATCTGTGAATAGCAATTTGCTTCATTTTACTTGCTACTAAAACACAACCAATTGTGCAAACGGATCAGTAAAAAAAATCATAGCACAGACTTCTGAAGTACTTTTAGTTCCCTTCCCCATTTTTTATATAACTTGTAAAAGGAATATAATTCTGTAGCAGGAGATCATTTTTACTTTGCCAAAAAACAGTAGTTATGAACATTTGATGGCTGTTTCTTCCTCCAACAGTCTGCTCATCCCAAACATAATAAAGAATTGAATGCAATAAAAGTTACGTTAAAATTTAAAAAGTCATGTAATAAAAGAGCAAATGAATTTACACCAATTATTAATGTTGTAAGAAGCTGATATGTTTAATAATTAACATTAAAATTACATTGGTTATATAATAAATACTGATACAAGCATGCCACTGTTCAAAACAATTAAACTTTTACTTAGTCAAATATGTTTTTTAAAAATAATATGGCATTGTGATCAGTTTAATTTAAAGTTGTGTTTTTAAAAGCAATTATATAGTTTAGTATTTATGCTCCAATTTAGCAATATAAAAACTATTAAAGGATGATTAAACTAATATATTTATTCATTTAAAATATTTAGAAAATTTTAAAACATGAAAATACGAGGATTTGGAAAATAATTACATACCAGAGCAACTCCTACAGCATAATTCTTATTACATATTTTCCCAGGAAATGTGGCTCCTATAAAACTAGGATGTTTCTTAAAGCTAAAAAATAATAATTTTCCTCAGAATTGCATTTAAGAATGGTATTATTAACGATAATCATTTTCATAGCAACAATTATTAAACAATTACTATGTCTTAAGCACTATGCTACTCTGAAATAAACTATTTAAATATATGTTTTTCAAATCTTCAATGTTAAGAATATTTCGATATTTTGTAAATTGTAAATTTAATAAACTTCCAGAAGTGTAATAAGGATAAGGCCTAATAGCTTATGCAAAAGGCTACTGCACTAATGTTTATAGTTTTTATTCTGGTTTCCTGTACATTCAGTTTTCTGTAATCTCCTTATTCACTTATCCATTAAAGATGTATAGATTTTTCTGTGCATTAGATTCTAGAGCATGTATAAATTCTATATATTGATGTTATTTAAAAAACAAATGGAGACAAAAATGTAGAGAGAGCAAGCAGTATAACAAGGAAAGCCAAAGAAATTATATCACTCATCATTAACCTTCTTTAGTTATTTCAGTATTTTCATGTAATTTTACTTTTATCAGGTCATTTTATGTCAGTTGATAAAAGTTTTTAAGTCTTGCCTCACATTAGCTCCTTGAAAACAAGGACTTCTAAATTTACATGTTTTTCCCATCCCATGGTGTCTAACAAATTTATAGGACAGAGTATATATTCATTAAGTGCTTATTTTCATAATTAACATATGAAATCATTTTGGGTTATTCCTTTAATGCTATACAAAAATGGAATACTATACTCACGCAAATAAGTATACAGTCTGATGAGGTTGGGAGACATGTTTGTATTTCCATTCTAAAAATCTAGATAATATAATATTAGGATTCCCTGTAGTAGAAATTTTGTTTTTATTTGACCAGATTTCTATGGAAGATATTACAACAGTCAGTTTTAACTGTGAAAGTATCTAAAAAAATAATAATAATAAATTTTAAATAAATTTTAATTAAATTATATTAAACTTTCATAAGAACGCATATGACATTTAATGCAGTATTTTGATTATAGGAACTTCAACAGTACAACAAAATATTATACACATCAATTCATATTACCTACACTTTTACAAAATATATAAACAAAATACATAAAAACTTACAGTGTTAACAAAGCCAATTATCTGAATAATCTTCTGTGTTACAACCTTTATATCAGAGCCCATGTAATCAAACTGAAAAAGATAAATTATTTTTAAAAACTAATGGATGCCATCAAGAAAATATCACATACCTTTCACTTATACAATGTGCTATATTCGAAAGTAGCCACAGGACTATATTCTAGTTGAAATCTAGGAAATCAATATATATATATATATATATATATATATATATATATATAATATATATAATTAAATAAAATAATTTATAACTTAATGTGTATAATAAGTAAATAAAAATATTTAATAACATGACTTTAATGTTTAATGCACTCAACTTGTAGCATTACTTATTACTTATGAAAATTTAATCATAAGTTTTTGATGTGGTATTTTAAAATGTACTTATTCTAAAATAATAACATGTAATCACAAACCAAAACATATAAGCATGAAGAGGGGAAAAATACTTTTTTTGGAGGGGTAGGAGAGCTTTAATGAGAGGTTCACTTTTAAAGTGATTCTGGATAATGTGTTTGGAAATATTCTTTCTCATCACCAATAAGCTCTTTCTATGTCTAACTGCCTAAAAATGCCAAGACAATATTAAACAACAATGGTGATATCACCATTGCGAGCTTTTCTCTGGATTTTTCATTGGAAAACCTCATAAATTTCATCATTAGGTGGTATTCAGTTTATGAGTATTCTAGATCATGTTGAGAAAAAACTATTTATATATCTCCCTATTTACTAAAATTTTTATTAAAAATGGAGTTGAATTTTTATCAGCAGCATTTTGATAATGATTGATAATTACTTTTGTCTTCTGACCTATTGATGCAATGCATTTCATTAATATATTACTTAACACTAAGCCATCATATTCCTTGATCAAAACATTACATTCTATTAATATGCTATTAAAATTAATACTGCTTTAATATGGACATGTTGCTCATGTGTTTTTATGTGTGTACACACTTTATCATAATGGAGCAAATGAATGTTGCTTAGTAATTATTATAGCACTACTTAAAATTAAGTTGTATGTTTTTCATATACCCTAAAATTGTAGTAGTATATGAACTATGTTTTCCCAAACACTTAAAAAGTTTCCTTTAAAACTATCTATACCTAACACTGGCAACTGAATCTATTAAAATTCTTTTTTTTCCATCTTTTTTGTGATACAATATATATATTACATTATGTAAGCCTAAGGTGTACAACATGATGAATTTGACTTAAATTCGTATCTCCTTTGGAGAATTCATCAAATTTGCATTTGTTTGTTTTACTCTTCTCCAAGGCCATAGTTATATCATCTTGATCATTTCTAAACCATGTTTTTTTTTCTTTTTGCTTAATAGTACTTTCTACCCATTTATTTTTCTTTTCAATAACCAGCTCTTAGATTTACTTATTTATTTTAATGTTCCTGTGGTTCAACTTATTAACTATTGCCTGCTCGCCTCACATTCCTCTTACTTTACAGTTTTAGAACTTAAGTCTTGGTACAATTCTCTGTGGTAGGCATTCTCCCTCTTAACCAATATTCAGCTCTCTTCTAGTCCAGGAATGCTTCCTTTCTAAATATAAGCAGGCCAGTTCACTTTGGACAATGGAATGAAGACAAAAGTGATAAATGTCACTTCTGAGAGAAAGTATTTCCCTACTGTGGCTCATGTCTGTCTGGTCTGTTCTTCTATTGACTTAGAAAATGGGAGAAAAAAAAACTATCAATGTAGAAATGCCAAAAAACCTAAACATTCTGGAATGCTGAGCCAACACATGGAAGACAGCTGCCCAAAGAGCCACCCAGACCCATGGCTGATGTTGCATGAACAAAAAATAAACTGTGTTTAGCGATTAGGATTTTTTTTATCATAGCGCCACCAAGTTTGCTGTGACTGATACATATGCTCCAAAATTTTTAAATATTGTATGGAATTCATTAATTTCTAAATAGCCTATATAGTTTTGTGTTTCCACCTTGAAAAAGTCACTTATGGTAATATTTAAAATGTTTCATTCTATTATTATATCTCTTTTTATTCCTTATTGTTTTAGTGTATTATGATGGAGTTTTGGCATGTCAGTTTTTAGTTTTACAAAATTACTGTTTTCCCTGTGACCTAGAAATGACTACCATTGAATGTATGTGTCATTCACTCATAAGGTACAAAGGTTAAGTGTTAAGTAAAGCTGGTTGATAAATAATTTGATCTTTGTATTTTAAAATTTTTTTCTATCTGTTAGAGGCTAAGAAAAATGCCTTAATGTGCTCCACTATAGTTTTGACATTTATTACTTTCTTCTGAATATTTCCAGAGGTTTTGTTTTTATAGTTTCTTCATAACTCATCAACTAAATATTCATCATTAGAAATGCTTTGTTAGGGGTGCCTAGATGGTTCAGTTCGTTAAGCATCTGACTTCAGCTCAGGTCATGACCTCATGGTTTGTGGGTTCAAGCCCCATGATGGGCTCTATGCTGACAACTTGGAGCCTGGAGCCTGCTTCGGATTCTGTGTGTGTGTCTCTCTCTCTGCCCCTGCCCCACTTGTGCTCCGTCTCTCTCTCTCTAAAGTAAATAAACATTAAAAAAATTAAAAAAAAGAAATGCCTCTTTAATTTGAATTATAGCTTTCAATATATAATATCCTCATTCTTCTACTTTAAGTATCTTAAATTTTACTTTATCTGTTAGTAATACCACCTTCATTACCTTTTGATTGCCAATCCTGGCATATTTTTGATGATCTTTTAAAAAATGTTCTATACATAAAAAATAATAAATAATAATAATGATGTTTTATACTTACAAAAAACATTTTAAAAATGGGGTGCCTGGGTGGCTCAGTCAGTTGAGTCACCTTGACTCTTGATTTCAACTCAGGTCAGGATCTCACAGTTCATTGAATCGGGCCCTGCATCAAGCTCTGCACTGGCAGCATGGAGCCTGCTTGGGATTCTCGCTCTCTCCTTCTCTCTCTGCCCCTTCCCTGCTCTCTCTCTCTCAAAAATAAATGAATAAAATTAAAACAATAAAACATTAAAAAAGTTTTATACCTAACACTTCCATTTTGTTTAAGCTGTCTCATAAATGTCACATAATCTGAGATTCTCTGTACTTTGAAAGGGATATTTATCACACTCACAATATTGTAATCAATAAAGCTG
This sequence comes from Neofelis nebulosa, assembly GCF_028018385.1. Lineage (NCBI taxonomy): Eukaryota > Metazoa > Chordata > Mammalia > Carnivora > Felidae > Neofelis > Neofelis nebulosa. Next base: position 44,622,781 of record NC_080784.1, read on the forward strand.
ACCTATAATTTTCTTTTTCTTATTCATGTCCTCATGGTATTTTCTTTTGACTTTTTCTATATTATCTGAGAATATTTTGGTGCTGATTTCCAAGTTATACATTCAAGATTGTATATTCAGATATGTTTAAATATTGTAAAAAAAGTTTCTCCATTTTTATCAACTGGACTCACCTACATAAGAACACCTCAACCCCTTGTGAGGTGACAATAAAAACATTTTAAGACTTATTAGGATTCAACTCTTTTTTTTGAAATGCTTAATATAAATTCTCACTAGGGATTTGCTGAATATGATCATGTAAATGATGAAACCCAATACCCTACCAAGTCATTAGAGGAAATAGTGCATTTCTCTTTCTTTTTGACTTACTGATAAAATCTGTGTAAATAATTTTCTTGAAATGAATGTTTGTTTGTTGTTACTCTACCCCAAAATTTTTAGGACTTTATTGAGGTATAATTTACATACAATAAAATTCAGCCATTCTAAGGAGTCATTAATTTTGATAATACCACTTACTTTTTATGGTGACAAAATTCAACCTACAGAAAATTTAAAATTCAAAGACTACCCATTTATCCTTCACCTAGATTAATCTACTATTAATGTTAGACACACTTCTTTATATATATATCTTTATCATATGTGTCTATGGATGCGGGTCTGGGCATTCATTGTCCATTTTGCTAGACTATTTGATATTAAATTGCAAACACTTCAGCATGTAGTTCTTAAGAATAAGGATTTTCACCTGTGTGCAAGAAACTTAACATTAATTCAATAATATTAAATATATTGTATATATTTAATCTATATTTCATGTCTAGTGATATTTAATATATAATGTTGAATACATAATATTCCCAGATAGTGAAGCCAATCTGTAGCTTTGCCCATTGCTGAGTACAGCTTCCATCCAACCCTGCCAACAATAAAACCTAACTAGAGTTCCCAGAAATCTTGGTAGCTCACTCTGCAGCCTCAATTACAGAGACACTTCAACGGAGAGCCTATCAAGTGCCTCTGCATCTACAGAGCCAAGATGATGGTCCTGTCCTCATTGGCCAAGGAGCTGAGGATGCAATTCTGTCTGATTTGATCCACAAAGAAAGAGCATTCTATTTGAGGGCCTGTTCTGCAGCCAAAATCAGACATGAAAACTACTTCATAGACCTTCCCAAAGCCAAGTACAGTCTCCAGCCCATCTGAGCAGGAAACCTAATCAGAGTTCGAGGAATCTGTGTATCCCATCTTGCAACTCCAATTACAACACTCAAACAGAAAGCCCAGGTGGTAGTCCTACCCATTTGTACAGGTAGGATGGTGGCCTGTCAGGCCAGGGATTTAGTACATAGTTCTGCTTAATTTGATTCCCAAGCAAGAGACAGGCCAGAACTGTGTTCTCTATTGAGGATAGTACCAGGCATGGAAACTAATTCATATCTCAGCACACTGTGGAATACAACTTTATCCCACCCACCCAGGAACCTACCAGAGCACATAGGATGCTACTTAGTGCATCCTACAGCCCTGCTTACAGTAGCACTTAAACAGAAAACATAGTCTGTGGCCTTCCACATCTGCAGAGCAAAACAAATAGTCCCATCTGGCCAGAAAATTCAGTGTGTAGTGCTGCCTAACTTGGGTCCACAAACATTAGCTGTGGAAGCCATGGGGCTTGTTCTGCTGCCACACCAGGACAAGAATGAATTCATAACCCTGCCTACTGCTGAGTATGGACCTAGTCCTGAAGTCTTAGATTTCAGGAGTAGATAATCCAGGCAACTGCAGAACCTATCCTACAGCCTCACTTGGTCAAGGAACTAAGCCAGTATTCCTATCCAGCAGCACCTACCCTCAACCTCAGAGCTCAATCAGTAGTCTCACCCCAAAACTGACATGATAGCAAACACCACCTGACCAAGGATGATACCAGCTGACACACCCAGAGTTCAATTTAAGCTGAATGGTGAATTACTATCTCTGCCAAACCAAACCTGTAAAATCTAGAAAATAATACCACTTATTTAAATTGGCAGATACTGACATAAGGAATCAAGGATCATGAAAAATCAGGAAAACTTGACACCACCAAAGGAAACTAATAGAGCTCCAATTACTGACCACAATGAAATAGAGACCTATAAACTGTCAGAGAATTTAGAGTAATCACCTTAAAGAAGCTTAGTAAACCACAAGAACATAGAGACAATTAAAATTAAGAAAACAATGCATGAACAAAATGAAGATAGGCTCCTTGATTATTATATAATGAACTTCTTTGTCTATTTTTACCATTTTTAGTTTAAATTCTATTTTGTGATATTATGTTGATAACCCTGCTTGTGTTTTGGGTTACCATTAACTTCAAATTTCTTTTTCTATCTTTTCAGTAGGTCTATGTGTTTAAAGCTAAAGCAAGTTACTTGTATGCAGAATATCCTTGGATTTTTTTTTTTAAATCCATTTGGGCATTCTATGTCTTTTGATTGGAGAATTTAATCTACTTACATTTAAGGTAATTATTGATAGGTAAGGACTTACTACTGTCCTCTTATTAATGGCATTCTGGCTATTTTATAAATACACTGTTCCTTGCTTCTTATTCTCCTGTCTTCTTTTCTAATTTGATAACTTTTGGTATCAGTATGCTTTGACATCTTTGTCATGTTCTTTTGTGTAACTACTACATGTTTTTCCCCTGCAGTTACCACGAAGTTTACATAAAGTATGTAAAAATTTTAACATCCTATTTTAAACTGATAACAATTTGATTTTCATAAAATCCTTAAACTTTATACTTTTACTTCTCTCCTTTGAAGTTTAGGCTGTTGATGTTACACTTTACACATTTTTAATATTATGTATCCAATAAAAGCATTTTTGTTATAGTTATTTCTGATATGTTTGTTTTTCATTTTTAAACTAAACACTGATTACACATCACCATTGGGAAATCTGACTTTGAGTACATATTTATCATTACCAGATATTTTTATATACTACCTTCATATGTTTTTATAATGCTACACTAATTAGTGTGCTTCCAATGATACTCAAAGAACTCTTTACCATTTCTTGTATGTCAGGTCTAGTCATGATACATTCCCTCAGCTTTTGTTTGTTTAAGAAAGTTTTTATCACTGCTTCATTTCTGAAGGACAAGGACAGCTTGTCCAGTCATAATATTCTTGGTTGACAGGTTTTTTTTTTAATAGGTTGCCTAGAAAAGACTTGTGTTAGACTTGAAAATACATATGGACTGAAAGTGAAGGGATGAAAAAGATATTCTATGCAGATGGAAGTGAAGAAAAAGCCAGGGTCACAATACTTATATCAGACAAAACAGACATTAAAACAAAGACTAACAAGACACAAAGAAGGGTGTTACATAATGATAAAGGGTTCAATCCAACAGGAGGACATAACAATTGTAAATATCTGTGCACTCAAAATAGGAGCACCTAAATATATAAAGCAGGTATTAACAGACACAAGGGGAGAATTTTACAGTAATACAATAATAACAGGATTCTTGAACACCCCACTTACATCAATGGATAGATCATCCAGGTAGAAAATCAATAAGGGAGGGGCGCCTGGGTGGCGCAGTCGGTTAAGCGTCCGACTTCAGCCAGGTCACGATCTCGCGGTCCGTGAGTTCGAGCCCCGCGTCAGGCTCTGGGCTGATGGCTCAGAGCCTGGAGCCTGTTTCCGATTCTGTGTCTCCCTCTCTCTCTGCCCCTCCCCCGTTCATGCTCTGTCTCTCTCTGTCCCAAAAATAAATAAAAAACGTTGAAAAAAAAAAAAGAAAATCAATAAGGGAACAGTGACTTTGAATGACATGTTTGACCATATAACCTACACATAGACATTAACAGATACATACAGAATATTTAATCCAAAACCAGCAAATACATACTTTTCAAGAGCACATGGAAAATTCTCCAGGATAAATCACATGTTAGGAAAAAAACCAAGTATTAATAAATTTAAGAAGACTAAAATTATACATAAAGTGTCATTTATGATCACAATGGCATAAAAGTGGAAATCAATTACAAGAAAAAACTGGATAAACACAAAGGCATAGAGGCTTACTAAATTTCTAGGAAGTACCAAATGTTTCAATGAAGAAAACAAATAGGAAATTTTTTTTAGGTTTGTCTATTCATTTGGAGAGAGAGAGAGAGAGAGAAAGAGCACACAAGTAGGGAAAGGGGATGAGAGAGATGGAGAGAGAGAATCCAAAGCAGGCTCCACACTGTGAGCCTGGAGCCCAACACAGGGCTCAAACTCAGGAACCACAAGATCATGACCTGAAATGAAATCAAGAGTCAGATAGTTAACCAACTGAGGCACTCAGGTGCCCCAACAAAGATGAAATTTTTAAAAATACCTGGAGACAAATGAAAATGGAAACCTAGTGATTCAAAATTTTTCATGCACATTCAAGAGCCATAAAAGAATGAAGTTTACAGTAATTCAGTCATACCTCAAGACACAAGAAAAATTTCAAATAAACAACCTATCCTTACACCTAAAGGAAAAAAGAACAAAGCCCAAAACTAGGTGAAGTAAGGTAATAATAAAGATCAGAACATAAATAAATGAAATAAACACTTAAAGAAAAAGATCAATGAAACAAAGAGCCTAAAAGATAAACAAAATTGATAAACCTTTAGTCAGACTCATTAAGAAAAAAGAGAGAGGACTCAAACAAAAACAGAAATAAGGAGAAATAACTTACACCATAGAAATACACAGGATTATAAGTGACTACTACAAAGTTATGTGCCAACAAATCTGACAACCTAGAAAAACTGGATAAATAACTAGAAGCATACAATCTTCCAAAACTGAATTAGGAAGAAATACAAAATCCGAATAAACCAATTGCTGGTAATGAAATTGATTCAATAATCAAAACTTCCAGCATACAAAAGTCAAAGACCAGATGGCTTCACAGGTGAATTCTATCAAATACTGAAAGATTTAATACCTTTCCTTCTCAAACTATTCTAAAAACTAGAAGAAAAAGGATACTTTTAAATTCATTCTTCAAGGCTGGCATTATCCTACTATCAAAACCAGCAAAAGACATTACAAAAATAAAAAACTACAGGTCAATATCCCTGATGAATTTAGATGCAAAAATCTTCAACAAATATTAGCAAACTGAATTCAAGAATACGTTAGAAGGATCACTCACCATAATCAAATGGGATTTATTACAGTGGTAAAAGGGTGGTTGATCTACAAATCAAATCAATCAGCATGACACACTACATTAACAAAATGAAAGATAAAAACCATACAATATTCTAATAGATGAAGAAAAAGCACATGACAAAATTCAACATTAATGATAAAAACTCTCAGAAAAGTGGGATTAGAGGGAACATACCTCAACATAATAATGAAATATGAAATATGAAAACTCACAGCTATTGTCAGACTCGATGAAAAACTGAAAGATTTTTTCTAACATCAGAAACAAGACAAAGATGTCCATTCTTGCCACTTTTAATAAACAGAGCACTGGAGGTCCTAGCCACAGCAATCAGATAAAAAAAAAAATAAAAGGCATCCAAATTGGTAAGGAAGAAGTAAGACTGTCACTATTTGCAGAAGACATGATAATCTCTGGAGAAAACCCTAAAGATCTACCAAATAGACTAACAGCATATTAGTTTGAGGAAAACAGATCATGAGTTCTGTGCAGGGGAGGGATCCCTGATCACAGAGAGAGGTGAGATTTAGAAAGAGAAAGAGAGAGAGAGAAGAAGAGAGAGAGCAAGAGAGGAATGCATAGGGGGTTGCACAAGGAAAACATTTCTCCAAAGCCACTGAGTGGGAAAACAAGAGGGGCTGATTTTTGTGTTTTTACACCCAGCAGGGCTCAAAGACTAGAGTTTTAGAGGCCCACAGAATGGCCAGTGTGGAGCCCTGAGAGTGCTGAACTGCTCATATGGAGAACAAAGGCAGATAGAAGAGGGACAGATAGTGCAATCTGAGGATCCCCTGGGACACTGTGAGAGACAGTTTCCCCTTGTTGGAGTACATATGGGAGAGGTGGCACTGTCTCTCTGGGGACAAAAGAGTCAGCAGGCAACATTTCCCTCCCTCACCCCTCAGTAGGGATGCAGAGACACCTGCTGAAGGCAGCTAACCTGGACACTGGCTCTTTGATGTGTTTTACTCCAAACTCAACACTCATGAGCTTTGGTGCAACTTCCATTCTGTATCAAACCTGCATCAGTCCCAGCATGGTGAGACCCTCCCCCAGAGAACCAGTACATGTCCCCACAATACTAAGCCCCTAAAGTGTGCAGTTTTAAAACTCAGCCATCCTGCCTTCAATAGAGCCCATGGTGTACTGCACTGCCAGGCAGGCAGGCAGCCTGGACACAGACAGTGTAAAGGCAACAATCTGAAGCATGCCTGGGATACACCAAAAGAGGTTATTCACTCTTCTGGAAGGGCTTCCCAGAAAGCAGCAGGCACGAACTTCCCTCTCTGGAAACAAGGAAGCTGGGTGGAGCCATTTGCCTTCCCCACACCTTAGCATAAACTAACTTCAGTAACCAGCACTCTGCCAAAAGTGGTGGCCTAAACTACTTACACCAAGCCCCAGCCCCCTGCACTCTACAGATGCTGTTTTTCTTGGGCAAATGTGCCTGAGAATCAGAGCAGCAGTCCCCTCTCCCAGAAGGCCAGCACAAACACCACCCAATGCACCATGAGTTATGCAAAGCTTCAGCTCTAATGCAAATAGCATCAAATCTCTTTAAACAAGCAGACCAGAGCACATCTAGTTAAACTTGCCACACAGTAAACAAGGTCCAAATACTCCCACTGCAGGCAAGGAGAAACTCTGCAGAGGACTGACTTGAGGGAAAGAGCAGGCAAAACACAGCAACAGAGTGCACACAGCACATACCAGAGACAATTCTTGAAGTGCCAGGCCCCCAACAGTATAGAATCCCTTCATAATATAGCCATTACTCTCAGGAGCAGGAAACATAACACACTTTCCCAACACACAAAAGAAGATAGAGACCTAGACAAAATGCCAAGATGGAGGAATTCATCCCAAATGAAAGAAAAGGTCACAGCCAGGGATCTACTCAAAACAAATATAAGTAAAATGCCATATGGAAAATCGAAAGCAACAATCATAAGGATACTAGCTGGGCTTGATAAAAACATAGAAGACACCAGGTAATCCCTTACCACAGAGATAAAAGACCTAAAAAGTAAGCCAAAAAGAGAAGTGCAATAACCAAGATTCAGAACGTCCAGAAAGTAAAGACCATAAGGATGGAAGAAGCAGATGAATGAATAAGTGATATAAAGACAAAATTATGGAAAATAATGAAGCTAAAATGAAGAGGGAAAGAAAAATATTAGATCACAAATACAGATTTAGGGAATAGAGTAACTACATAAAGCATAATAACATTCCTATTATAAGTGTCTCAGAAGATGAAGACACAGAAAAGGGTACAGAGGGGTATTTTAAGAAATTACAGCTGAAGAGAGTAGAGGGAAGATGGTGGCGTAGGAGGACACTGGGCTCACCGCGCGTCCTGCTGATCACTTAGATTCCACCTACACCTGCATAAATAACCCAGAAAACCGCCAGAGGATTAGCAGAATGGAGTCTCCGGAGCCAGGCGCAGACGAGAGGCCCACAGAAGCGGGTAGAAAGGGCAGCGAGGTGGTGCGCGCTCCACGGACTGGTGGGAGGGAGCCGGGGCAGAGGGGCGGCTCGCCGGCCAAGCAGAGCCCCCGAGTCTGGCTGGCAAAAGTGGAGGGGCCTGATGGACTGTGTTCCGACAGCAAGCGCGACTTAGCGTCTGGGAAGTCATAAGTTAACAGCTCTGCTCAGAAAGCAGGAAGGCTGGAGGACAAAGGGAGGGAGAGCTGCTGAGCCCCCAGACGACAGAGCTCAGCTTAGCGGGGAACAAAGGCACTCGCCAGCGCCATCTCCCCCGCCCATCCCCCAGCCAATTTCCCAAAAGGAACCAGTTCCTGCCAGGGAACTTGCTCGCTCAGCGAAAACACCCACTCTGTGCTTCTGTGGAGCCAAACCTCCGGCAGCAGATCTGACTCCCTCCCGCTGCCACAGGGCCCCTCCTGAAGTGGATCACCTAAGGAGAAGCGAGCTAAGCCTGCCCCTCCTGCCCCCGTGCACCTTGCCTACCCACCCCAGCTAATACGCTGGATCCCCAGCACCACAAGCCTGGCAGTGCACAAGTAGCCCAGAAGGGCCACGCCACCCCACAGTGAATCCCACCCCGAGGAGAGGGGAAGAGAAGGCACACACCAGTCTGACTGTGGCCCCAGCGGTGGGCTGGGGGCAGACATCAGGTCGGACTGTGGCCCCGCCCACCAACTCCAGTTATACACCACAGCACAGGGGAAGTGCCCTGCAGGTCCTCACCACTCCAGGGACTATCCAAAATGACCAAACAGAAGACTTCCCCTCAGAAGAATCTCCAGGAAATAACAACAGCTAATGAACTGATCAAAAAGGATTTAAATAATATAACAGAAAGTGAATTTAGAATAATAGTCATAAAATTAATCGTTGGGCTTGAAAACAGTATAGAGGACAGCAGAGAATCTCTTGCTACAGAGATCAAGGGACTAAGGAACAGTCACGAGGAGCTGAAAAGCACTTTAAATGAAATGCAAAACAAAATGGAAACCACGACGGCTCGGATTGAAGAGGCAGAGGAGAGAATAGGTGAACTAGAAGATAAAGTTATGGAAAAAGAGGAAGCTGAGAGAAAGAGAGATAAAAAAATCCAGGAGTATGAGGGGAAAATTAGAGAACTAAGTGATACACTAAAAAGAAATAATATACGCATAATTGGTATCCCAGAGGAGGAAGAGAGAGGGAAAGGTGCTGAAGGGGTACTTGAAGAAATTATAGCTGAGAACTTCCCTGAACTGGGGAAGGAAAAAGGCATTGAAATCCAAGAGGCACAGAGAACTCCCTTCAGACGTAACTTGAATCGATCTTCTGCATGACATATCATAGTGAAACTGGCAAAATACAAGGATAAAGAGAAAATTCTGAAAGCAGCAAGGGATAAACGTGCCCTCACATATAAAGGGAGACCTATAAGACTCGTGACTGATCTCTCTTTTGAAACTTGGCAGGCCAGAAAGGATTGGCACGATATCTTCAGTGTGCTAAACAGAAAAAATATGCAGCCGAGAATCCTTTATCCAGCAAGTCTGTCATTTAGAATAGAAGGAGAGATAAAGGTCTTCCCAAACAAACAAAAACTGAAGGAATTCGTCACCACTAAACCAGCCCTACAAGAGATCCTAAGGGGGATCCTGTGAGACAAAGTACCAGAGACATCACTACAAGCATAAAACATACAGACATCACAATGACTCTAAACCCGTATCTTTCTATAATAACACTGAATGTAAATGGATTAAATGCACCAACCAAAAGACATAGGGTATCAGAATGGATAAAAAAACAAGACCCATCTATATGCTGTCTACAAGAGACTCATTTTAGATCTGAGGACACCTTTAGATTGAGAGTGAGGGGATGGAGAACTATTTACCATGCTACTGGAAGCCAAAAGAAAGCTGGAGTAGCCATACTTATATCAGACAAACTAGACTTTAAATTAAAGGCTGTAACAAGAGATGAAGAAGGGCATTATATAATAATCACAGGGTCTATCCATCAGGAAGAGTTAACAATTATAAATGTCTATGCACCGAATACAGGAGCCCCCAGATATATAAAACAATTACTCATAAACATAAGCAACCTTATTGATAAGAATGTGGTCATTGCAGGGGACTTTAACACTCCACTTACAGAAATGGATAGATCATCTAGACACACAGTCAATAAAGAAACAAGGGCCCTGAATGATACATTGGATCAGATGGACTTGACAGATATATTTAGAACTCTGCATCCCAGAGCAACAGAATATACTTTCTTCTCGAGTGCACATGGAACATTCTCCAAGATAGATCATATACTGGGTCACAAAACAGCCCTTCATAAGATTACAAGAATTGAAATTATACCATGCATACTTTCAGACCACAATGCTATAAAGCTTGAAATCAACCACAGGAAAAAGTCTGGAAAACCTCCAAAAGCATGGAGGTTAAAGAACACCCTACTAAAGAATGAGTGGGTCAACCAGGCAATTAGAGAAGAAATTTAAAAATATATGGAAATAAACGAAAATGAAAATACAACAATCCAAACGCTTTGGGATGCAGCAAAGGCAGTCCTGAGAGGAAAATACATTGCAATCCAGGCCTATCTCAAGAAACAAGAAAAATTCCAAACACAAAATCTAACAGCACACCTAAAGGAAATAGAAGCAGAACTGCAAAGGCAGCCTAAACCCAGCAGAAGAAGAGAAATAATAAAGATCAGAGCAGAAATAAACAATATAGAATCTAAAAAAACTGTAGAGCACATCAACGAAACCAAGAGTTGGTTTTTTGAAAAAATAAACAAAATTGACAAACCTCTAGCCAGGCTTCTCAAAAAGAAAAGGGAGATGACCCAAATAGATAAAATCATGAATGAAAATGGGACTATTACAACCAATCCCTCAGAGATACAAACAATTATCAGGGAATACTATGAAAAATTATATGCCAACAAGTTGGACAACCTGGAAGAAATGGACAAATTCCTAAACACCCACACTCTTCCAAAACTCAATCAGGAGGAAATAGAAAGCTTGAACAGACCCATAACCAGCGAAGAAATTGAAGTGGTTATCAAAAATCTCCCAACAAGTAAGAGTCCAGGACCAGATGGCTTCCCAGGGGAGTTCTACCAGACGTTTAAAGCAGAGATAACACCTATCCTTCTCAAGCTATTCCAAGAAATAGAAAGGGAAGGAAAACTTCCAGACTCATTCTATGAAGCCAGTATTACTTTGATTCCTAAACCAGACAAAGACCCAGTAAAAAAAGAGAACTACAGGCCAATATCCCTGATGAATATGGATGCAAAAATTCTCAATAAGATACTAGCAAATCGAATTCAATGGCATATAAAAAGAATTATTCACCATGATCAAGTGAGATTCATTCCTGGGATGCAGGGCTGGTTCAACATTCGCAAATCAATCAACGTGATACATCACATTAATAAAAAAAAAAGAGAAGAACCATATGATCCTGTCAATCGATGCAGAAAAGGCCTTTGACAAAATCCAGCACACTTTCTTAATAAAAACCCTTGAGAAAGTCGGGATAGAAGGAACATACTTAAAGATCATAAAAGCCATTTATGAAAAGCCCACAGCTAACATCATCCTCAATGGGGAAAAACTGAGAGCTTTTTCCCTGAGATCAGGAACACGACAGGAATGTCCACTCTCACCGCTGTTGTTTAACATAGTGCTGGAAGTTCTAGCATCAGCAATCAGACAACAAAAGGAAATCAAAGGAATCAAAATTGGTAAAGATGAAGTCAAGCTTTCGCTTTTTGCAGATGACATGATATTATACATGGAAAATCCGACAGACTCCACCAAAAGTCTGCTAGAACTGATACATGAATTCAGCAAAGTTGCAAGATACAAAATCAATGTACAGAAATCAGTTGCATTCTTATACACTAACAATGAAGCAATAGAAAGACAAATAAAGAAACTGATCCCATTCACAATTGCACCAAGAAGCATAAAATACCTAGGAATAAATCTAACCAAAGATGTAAAAGATCTGTATGCTGAAAACTATAGAAAGCTTATGAAGGAAATTGAAGAAGATTTAAAGAAATGGAAAGACATTCCCTGCTCATGGATTGGAAGAATAAATTTTGTCAAAATGTCAATACTACCCAAAGCTATCTACACATTCAATGCAATCCCAATCAAAATTGCACCATCATTCTTCTCGAAACTAGAACAAGCAATCCTAAAATTCATATGGAACCACAAAAGGCCCCGAATAGCCAAAGTAATTTTGAAGAAGAAGACCAAAGCAGGAGGCATCACAATCCCAGACTTTAGCCTCTACTACAAAGCTGTCATCATCAAGACAGCATGGTATTGGCACAAAAACAGACACATAGACCAATGGAATAGAATAGAAACCCCAGAACTAGACCCACAAACGTATGGCCAACTCATCTTTGACAAAGCAGGAAAGAACAGCCAATGGAAAAAAGACAGTCTCTTTAACAAATGGTGCTGGGAGAACTGGACAGCAACATGCAGAAGGTTGAAACTAGACCACTTTCTCACACCATTCACAAAAATAAACTCAAAATGGATAAAGGACCTGAATGTGAGACAGGAAACCATCAAAACGTTAGAGGAGAAAGCAGGAAAAGACCTCTCTGACCTCAGCCGTAGCAATCTCTTACTCGACACATCCCCAAAGGCAAGGGAATTAAAAGCAAAAGTGAATTACTGGGACCTTATGAAGATAAAAAGCTTCTGCACAGCAAAGGAAACAACCAACAAAACTAAAAGGCAACCAACGGAATGGGAAAAGATATTTGCAAATGACATATCGGACAAAGGGCTAGTATCCTAAATCTATAAAGAGCTCACCAAACTCCACACCCGAAAAACAAATAACCCAGTGAAGAAATGGGCAGAAAACATGAATAGACACTTCTCTAAAGAAGACATCCGGATGGCCAACAGGCACATGAAAAGATGTTCAACGTCGCTCCTTATCAGGGAAATACAAATCAAAACCACACTCAGATATCACCTCACGCCAGTCAGAGTGGCCAAAATGAACAAATCAGGAGACTATAGATGCTGGAGAGGATGTGGAGAAATGGGAACCCTCTTGCACTGTTGGTGGGAATGCAAATTGGTGCAGCCCCTCTGGAAAGCAGTGTGGAGGTTCCTCAGAAAATTAAAAATAGATCTACCCTATGACCCAGCAGTAGCACTGCTAGGAATTTACCCAAGGGATACAGGAGTACTGATGCATAGGGGCACTTGTACCCCAATGTTTATAGCAGCACTCTCAACAATAGCCAAATTATGGAAAGAGCCTAAATGTCCATCAACTGATGAATGGATAAAGAAATTGTGGTTTATATATACAATGGAATAGTACGTGGCAATGAGAAAGAATGAAATATGGCCCTTTGTAGCAACGTGGATGGAACTGGAGAGTGTGATGCTAAGTGAAATAAGCCATACAGAGTAAGACAGATACCATATGGTTTCACTCTTATGTGGATCCTGAGAAACTTAACAGAAACCCATGGGGGAGGGGAAGGGAAAAAAAAAAAAAGAGGTTAGAGTGGGAGAGAGCCAAAGCATAAGAGACTGTTAAAAACTGAGAACAAACTGAGGGTTGATGGGGGGTGGTAGGGAGGGGAGGGTGGGTGATGGGTATTGAGGAGGGCACCTTTTGGGATGAGCACTGGGTGTTGTATGGAAACCAATTTGACAATAAATTTCATATATTAAAAAAATAATAATAAATTAAAAAAAAGAAGTCATATATGTGTGTGTGTGTGTGCGTGTACTCATACACACACGTATATATACGTATATATATACGTATACATATATACGTATATGTATGTTAACTAAATAGAATTTAAATTTAAAACTATTATATATATATGCATATATATATAAAATCAAGAAGTCTTATCTCTTAATTTGTATCTGATTTTGTTACTTTATGTCCCATACAATTTCTTTGCACTTGAATAATTGAGCAAGGGAAAAACTGGATGCTAAACAATTTTCAAGTGTGTTTTGCAGACTGTCTTTCAGACCCTATATTGTCCATCTGTCTATAATCAAATAAATAATTTCAAAGCTTTGAAAGAAATTACAGCTGAAAACACCCCTAATCTGAGAAAGAAAACAGACATTCAAATCCAGGAGAACTCCCATACAAATCAATAAAAGCACGCCAACACTAAGACATCCTAGTTACATTTGCAAAACATAGAGAAAAGGAAAAAAATCCTAAAATCAGAAAGACAAAAGAAGTCACTAACTTATAAGGGAAGACAAATAAGGTTAGTACCTGATCTCCCCAGAGAAATGTGGCAGGCCAGAAGGGAGTAGCATGATATATTCACCATCCTGAATGGGAAAAATACGCAGCCAAGAATACTTTATCCAGCAAGGCTGTCATTCAAAATAGGAAAGATGAACAGTTAACATTGTTAAATGTCTATACCACCCAAAGCAATCTACCCATTTATTGTAATCCCCATCAAAATACCAACAGCATTTTTCACAGAGCTAAAACAAATAATCCTAAAGTTTGTATGGAACCACAAAGCAATCTTGAAAAAGAAAAGCAAAGCTGGAGGCATCACAATTCCAGACTTCAACTTATATTACTTATATTACAATTTATATTACAAAGATATAGTGATCAATACAGTATGGCACTGACACAAAAACAGACAGAGAGATCAAAGGAACAGAAAAGAAAACCCAGAAATGGACCTACAGCTATATTGTCAATTCATCTTCTACACAACAGAAAAAAAGACAGCCTCTTCAACAAATGGTGTTGGGAAAACTGGACAATGACATGCAGAAGAATGAAACTAGACCATTTTCTTATACCATACAGACAAGTAAATTCACAATGGATGAAAGACCTAAATGTGAGACAGGAAATCATCAAAATCCTAGAGAACACAGGCAGCAACCTCTTTGACATCAGCCACAGCAACCTCTTACCAGATATGTCTCCAGAAGCAAGGGAAACAAAAGCAAAAATGAACTACTGAGACTTCATTAAGATAAAAAGGTTCTGCACAGTGAAGGAAACCATCAACAAAATTAAAAGGCAACCTAGAGAATGGGAGAAGATATGTGCAAATGACATATATGATAAAGGGTTAGTATCCAAAATCTATAAGAACTTATCAAATTCGACACCCAAGAAACAACCCAGTTAAGAAATGAGTAGAGGACATGAATAGACATTTTCCAAAGAAGACATACAGATGGCTAACAGACACATGAATGATGCTCAATATTGCTCATCATCATGGAAATACATATCAAAACCACGATGAGATACCATCTCACATCTGTCAGAGTAGCTAAAATTAATAACATAAGAAACAACATATATTGATGAGGATGTGGAGAAAGGGGAACCCTCTTGCAGTGTTGGTGGGAATGCAAACTCATGCAGCCACTCTGGAAAACAGTAATAGAGTCCTCAAAAAGTTAAAAATAGTACTACCCTACAATCCAGCAATTGCACTACTAGGTATTTAACCAAAGGATACAAAAATACTTATTTGAAGGGACACAAGCATCCTGATCTTTATAGCAGAATTATCAACAATAGCCAAATTATGGAAAGAGCTCAAATGTCCACTGACTGATGAATGGATAAAGAAGATGTGGTACAGATATATAATGGAATATTACTCAGCCATAAAATATCATTATTTATTTATTTTATGCAAATCATTAATTTGCAATGACATGGATGGAGCTAAAATGTATTGTGCTAAGCTAAATAAGTCAGTCAGAGAATGACAAATACCTTATGACTTCACTCACATGGAATTTAACAAACAAAACAAATAAACATAGGAAAAAAGAGAAAGACAAACCATAAAACAGACTCTTAAGTACAGATAACAAACTAGGGTTGCTGGAGGGGAGGTTGGTGTGGGGATGGGTTAAACTGGTGATGTGCATTAAGGAGGGCACTGGTTGTGATGAGCACTGAGTGTCGTATGTAAGTAATGAATCACTGAATTCTACACCTGAAACTAATATTACACTGATAAGTTAACTAACTGCAATTTAAATTAAAACTTGGGGAAAGAATAACAAACTACTTAAGGATAAGAGAAAGACCTGTACTCTGAAAACTATAAGACACTGATGAAGATATTGAAGATGACACAAATAAATAGAAAGATATACCATACCATGCTCTTGGACTAGAAGAATTAATATTGTTGAAATGTCCATACTACCCAAAACAACCTACAGATTCAATGGAATCCCTGTCAAATTACCAATAATATTTTTTACAGTACTAGAACAAATAATATTTGTCTGGAACCACAAAACACTCCAAACAGCCAAAGCAATCTTGAGAAAAAAGAACAAAGATGGATGTATCACAACCCCAGATTTAAAGCTATACTACAAAGCTATAGTAATCAAAACAGTATGGTACTGGAACAAAAACAGACCCATAGATCAATGGAACGGAAAAGAAAACCCAGAAATAAACCCATAATTATACGGTCAATTAATCTACAACACAAAAGGCAAGAATATGCAACAGGGAAAAAGCAGTTTCCTCAGTCAATAATGTCTAAAACTAGACAGCTCCATGAAAAAGGAATGAAACTAGACCACTTTTGGGGTGCCTGGATAGCGAAGTTGTTAAGCATACAACTCTTGATCCTAGCTCAGGACATGATTTCACGGTTCGTGAGATTGGGCTGAGATTGGGCTCAGTGCTAACAGCATGGAGCCTGTTTGGGATTCTCTCTCTCCCTTGCTCGCCCCTTCCCTGCTCATGCTCACACTCTCAAAATAAATAAATATTTGTTTTTAAAAAAGAAAGAAACTAGGCCACTTTCTTACACCGTATACATAAATAAAAATATACAAAAATAAACTCAAAAATATTAAAGACTTAAATGTAAGGCATGAAATTATAAAACTCCTGGAAAAAAAATATAGGCAGTAATCTCTGGATATCAACCTTAGCAACATATTTCTATATATGTCTCCCAGGAAAGTGAAACAAAAGAAAAATACAGTTTTTGTATCGTATCAAAATACGAAGGTAACAAAGGAAACCATTACCAAAATGAAGAGGCAACCTACTAAAATATAAAAGATATTTCCAAATGATATATCCAATAAGGGGTTAATATCCAAAATATATAAAGAAATCACACACCTCAACATCAAAAAACAAATAATCTGATTTAAAAACAGCAAAGAACCTGAAAAGATGTAAATGGATACAGCCACTCTGCAAAACAGTATGGATGTTTCTCAAAAAATTATAAACAGAAATACCAATTATAATCTAGTAATTCCACTGCTGATTATTTAGCCAGAAAAAAATGAAATCACTAATTTGAAAACACATATGCACTCTTATGTTCATTGCAGCATTATTTACAATAGCTAAGATATGGAAGCAACCCAAATGTCCATTGAAAGATGAATGGATAAAGAAGATGTGGTATAGGGCGCCTGGGTGGCGCAGTCGGTTAAGCGTCCGACTTCAGCCAGGTCACGATCTCGCGGTCTGTGAGTTCGAGCCCCGCGTCAGGCTCTGGGCTGATGGCTCGGAGCCTGGAGCCTGTTTCCGATTCTGTGTCTCCCTCTCTCTCTGCCCCTCCCCTGTTCATGTTCTGTCTCTCTCTGTCCCAAAAATAAATAAAAAACGTTGAAAAAACAATTTAAAAAAAAAAAAAAAAAAAGAAGATGTGGTATATATAAACAATGGAATATTATTCAGTCATTAAAAAAACAACAACAATGAAATCTTGCTATTCATGACAACATGGGTAGACCTACAGGATATAATACTAAGTGAAATAAGTCAGACAGAGAAAGACAAATACTACATGATTTCATTCATATGAGGAATCTAAAATAAAAAATAAATGAACAAATAAACAAAAACATAAATAGACTCATAAATACAGAGAACAAAACTGAAAAAAAAGGAGGAGGGTCAAGTAGATGGGCAGAGTATAAGAAGCAGATTAAGAGGTATAAAATTCCATTTATAAAATAAGTCGTGGGGATGAAAACACAACATAGAGAATATAGTCAATAGTACTATAATAGCTTTGTATGGTGACAGATGGTAACTACACTTAACGTAGTGAGTACTGTGTAATATATAAAATTGTCCAATACCTATGTTATATATCTGAAACTAACATAGCATTGTATGTCAACTATACTTCAATAAAAAAAAATACAACCCACCAAGACTTAATCAAGAAGAAATAAAATAAATGAATAGAGCAATTACTAGGAAGGAAATTGAATTAATATTTTTTTTAATGTCCCAATGAAGAAAAGCTCAGGACTAGAGGACCTCACTGGTGAATTTTACCAAATAGTTGAATAAGTAACACCAATTCTTCTCAAAATCTGCCAAAAAAAAAAAAATCAAAGATGTTGGAATATGCCCAAAGTCATTTTATGAAGCCAGCATTACCCTGATAGCAAAGCGAGAAAAAGATGCTATAAGAAAGAAAAGTACAGGCCAATATTCCCGATGAACATTGATGGAAAATTGTCAATAAAAGACTAGCAAACCAAATTCAGCAGCACATTAAAATATCATTCATCATGATCAAGTTATAGCTAGAACAACCAGACTGAAATCAATAAGGAAAAAGAAGACTTTTTATAAACCAGTTGACCTAACAGACATATACAGAACACTTAACAGTAGCATATACATTCTTCTAAAGGACACATTGAACAATTTGCAAAATAGACTACATGTTAGGCCACAAAACAAGGCTTAACAAATTTAAGAAGACAGAAACAATACCAAGTATGCTCTCTGACCACAATAAAATGAAACTATAAATCAATAGAAGGGAAACTGGAAAATCCACAAAAAATTCTCAAAACAAAGCTCAGGACTAAATGAATTCACTAGAGAATTCTACCAAACATTTAAAGAAAAATTAACGCTAATCCTCCTCAAGCTCTTTCTAAGAATTACAGAGGCAAGAAAACTTCCAAACTCATTCTGTGAGGTCAGCATTATCCCAATACCGAAGCCAGATAAAGACACTGCAAGGAAAGAAAAATAGAAACCAATATCTTTGGTGAATATTGAAGCAAAAATGACTAGTAAAATACCATCAAAATGGTATTCTTTCATCAAAATGAATTCAACAGCTAATAAAAGGATCATTCACTATTACCAAGTGGGGTTTATACCTGGAATGTAAGAATGGTTCAACACATCAAAAAATCAATGTAATACTACACATTAACAAAATGAAGGACAAAAAAACCCACATGATCATTTCAACTGATGCCAAAAATAGTGTCAAAATTCAGTACTATTTCATGACAAAAACACCCAACAAACTAATAATATAAGGAAAGTACTTCAACATAATAAAAGCCATATATGATCACAGCTAATATCACTCTCAACAGTGAAAGACTGACAGCTTTTTTTCTAATAACAGGAACAAATCAACCATGCACACCCTCACCACACTATTCAACATAGTATTAGATTGCTAACTATAGCAATCAGAGAAGTCAAAGAAAAAAAGGTATTCAAATTAGAAATAAATAAGTAAAATTATCTCTGTTCACCAATATGATTTTATACATAGAAAGCCCTATATATTCTACCAAAAAATTTTTTTGTTAAATCTAGGAAACAGGGGCGCCTGGGTGGCGCAGTCGGTTAAGCGTCCGACTTCAGCCAGGTCATGATCTCGTGGTCCGTGAGTTCGAGCCCCGCGTCAGGCTCTGGGCCGATGGCTCGGAGCCTGGAGCCTGTTTCCGATTCTGTGTCTCCCTCTCTCTCTGCCCCTCCCCCGTTCATGCTCTGTCTCTCTCTGTCCCAAAAATAAATAAAAAACGTTGAAAAAAAATTAAAAAAAAAAAAAAAAATCTAGGAAACAATTTCAGCAGTTACAGGATATAAAATCAGCACACAAAAATCAGTTGTTCCAATATACTACCATGACCAATCACAAAAAGGAATCAAGAAAATGTTCCCTTTTACTATAGCATCAAAAAGGAAGAGATACTTAATAACAGACTTAACCAATGAAGTGAAGTATTTGCACAATGAAAACTAAAGACACTGGTAAAAGAAATCAAAGAATATACAAACAAATGGAAAGATATCTCATGTTTGTGAGTTGGAAGACTTCATAGCATTAAAATACCCAAATTAGCCAAAGCTATCTACAGATTCAATGCAATCCCTATCAAAATCCCAATGGCCTATTTTGAAGAAATAGAAAAAACATCCTAAAAGAGGAATGCCAGAATGTCTCACCTCCTAATTTCAAAGCATACTACAAAGCAAAAGTAACCAACACTATATGGTACTGGCATAAAGACATATATGTGGATCAATGGAATAGACTAGAGCACCCAAAAACAAAGCCCTGAGTATATGACCAAATGATTTTTAACATGGGTGCCAAGATACAGAGTGGAAAATGGTTCATGTCTTTCACAAATGTCACTGGAAAAACTGTATATCTACATGCAAAAGAATGAAGTTGGATCCTTACTTTAAATCATATATAAAAGTTAACTGAAATTAATTACAGATGTAAATGTAAGACCTAAAATTATAAAGCTCCTAGAAAAAAAGCACAGGAGAAATCTTCAGGACATTGGATTTGACAATGATTTCTTAGATCTCACACCAAAAGCAGAGGCAACAAAAGTAAAAATAAACAAATGGTATTACATTAAACTTAGCTTTTGTGCCTCAAAGAAAACAATCAACAGAGTGAAAAGGCAACCTTCAGAATGGGAGGAAGCATTTGCAAACCACATATCTGATAAGAAGTTAGTATCTAGAATATATAAAGAATTCCTATAACTCAACAAAAAACAATTTTAAAATTATTTAATAGTGTAAATATTAATAATAGAAAACAGTATGGCAGTTCCTCATAGATTAACCATAGAATTAACATATGTTTTAACAATCCAGCTTCTGGATATATGCCAAAAAAAAAAATCCAAAGCAAAGTCTCAAAGAGATATTTACACATTCATGTTCCCTCCAGCATTATTCACAATAGACTGAAGGTAGTAGAAACCCAAATGTCCATGAACAGAGGACTGGGTAAAAAAAAAATGTAGTATATACATGCAATGGAATACCACACAGCAATAAAAAGGAAAAATGTCCTGTCACATGCTACGACATGGATGAAACTTGAGGACATTATGCTAAGTATAATAAAGCAGTCAGAGATGTTCAAATACTTTATGATTCCACTCATATGAATTATCTAAAGTAGTAAAAATCATAGCAACTGAATGTAGAAAGGTGTTCACCAAGGCCTGGGATGGGCAGAGGAAATTAGTCTTTAAAGGGCATAGAGTTTTGGTTTTCAGGATACAAAGGTTCTAGAGAGCTATTGAACAACAATGTGAATATACTCAATACTGCCAAACTGTATTTTTAAAAATAGTTAGGATAGTAAATTTAATGGCATATGCTTTTTACCACAATAAAAAAAAGAATAAAGAAAACTAGGATTCAATGCTAGATCTGACTCCAAATTATGTACTTGTAACTGCCAAATCTAGTTTACTATGAAACACAATAAACTCTGTACTTATTCACTTGAAAACAATTAGAGAAATGGGTAATTTCACACTGCTGGACTATTTCAAGAGCACCAGGGAACTTCCTTAGCAAACTCCTCACTGAACTTCACCAAGGCCACAGTCAATCCTCATACCTGCCACTGGTAACCACACAGCAATGGAAATTTTACTTAACTAACTAGCTGATACCTCTTAAGTGTATCCCTAATGCACTTTTAAATATTAATGAAGAATATTTTCTCTGTGAGGAAACTGCCTAAAAAGGAATCCTGTAAAAAGAAAAGAAAGAAAGCCCACAGTTTTTAAGATAGCTGTATCAATAAAAGACTACCGTATTAGTTAAAAAGATTTGAGATTAATATAAACCCAAAAAGGTCTCTGGGCTCCCAACCAAATAAATGGTCATTGGTTTAAGCCACTAAATTTTGGAGTGATTTTCTATGCAGTAACAGATAATTTATGCTTATCTTGAAGTCTACTTTGTCTGATATTAATCTAGTTAAAACAAGTTTTTAGAATTTTCATTTTTATTATATACTTTTGAAGTCTTTTACTTTCATTTTGTACCATATTTTACATATGTCAGTTTTAGATAGAAAATGTGCATTCAGGTGTCTTGCATGATAATATTTGTCTTTCTTTTAATTAATCTTTACCTTTGGTTTTTAATTACAGTACTTAGTCCCTCTACACCTAATATAATTACTTATATATTTGAGTTGAAATTTATCTTAATCTTAGCTTTTACATTTATTTGTCCCACATTTATGAAACAAATGTTTAAGATATAATGGTTTTCTTTCCTTTTATTCACTTCTTTGTGTTGATTATGCTTAAAATTCTGTTTTCCTACTTCTAATTGCTTTGTAATCTTGTAGGAATAGGATTTTGGAATATGTGTTGGCTTTGTACTAGATCATCCTAGTTATACTAAAAAAACAAAAAACAAACAAACAAACAAAAAAACCCTCCACTCCTTATTGAGCCAATGCACTTCAATATTTGTAACCTCTGCCAATACTTAGCTCAGCTCTCCTGCCTCATATCCACCTCTTCTGGAATCAACAGACTCCCTTGCGGAACAAAATATTTTTATAACTTAAAATGTTAATATTTGAACGCTTTCTGGATTTAAATCTATTATTTTGTTTTGTTTTGCTAACCCTTATTTATGATGGCTCATTTTCTTACGAATTTTGAGCTCATATATGGCTGATCTGTGGGAATCCTGTTTGAAGTTGCATTCCCACAGAGAGAAATACTATTTGACTCCAGCAGGTAGCCTCAGATCTTACCAACCTGGAAAAAAATGTAACCTCATAGTTTAGAATCTCCTAACCACCTAAGTTGTGTAAATTAAAAACCTAAACTCAAAGATCAGAAGCATATTCCTCAATACGAAAATTTGTTCATTTGTTTTTTCCATCATTTCATTTACCTAAAATTGAGAATACCACAGATAAGTTGTTTTCTCCCTTTGCTTGGAAGAAGTAGCATATTTGTTTTGTAGTCTATCCTTTCTATTAGGCTGAAGCAGTTAAGTACTATTGGATGTGAGGGTTGAGGGTTTCACCAAGGATGTAGTTCTTTTGAAAAAGAAAAGAAAAATAGACTGACAAGCTTTAAAAAAAATGAAATGGGGTGCCTGCGTGGCTCAGTTGGTTGAGCGTCTGACTTCCGCTCAAGTCGTAATCTCACAGTTCATAAATTCGAGCCCCACTTTGGACTCTGTGCTGACAGCTCCGAGCCTGGAGCCTGGAGCCTGGAGCCTGCTTTGGATTCTGTGTCTCCCTCTCTCTGCCCCTTCCCCGCTCATGCTCTGTCTCTCTCTGTCTCTCAAAGATGAATAAACGTTTAAAAAAAAAAAGAAAAAGAAAAATGCTTTACTTTACAAAAGTAATTAGAGATCCTATTTATAAAATAAATGAACAAATGTGGTTTATGCACAATTTTTAAGAAGTTATTAACTGCAAAAGCAAAAACAAACATTATCAACAAGTGGTTTTAAAATTTTTATTATGTCATTAAAATCAAGTTAAAGACAAAGGTTAAATCATTTAAAAATAACAGTACATAAAAAATGACCTACCAGATTTTTATCCACAACAATATATATTTCAAGATATTGAGGGTATAACTTGAAAAATTCAGTTCTCTGTAAAACACACAACATGAGTGCTGAGAAATTTCCAAAAATTTACCTTCTGTTGATAAAGTGAGAGACTGATTATATAACAAAGCTGTTTTCAAACACAAAAATTTAGATACTATTCAGAAAATTCCAGGTCCAAAAAGTGCCTTTGGTTAATAAGAATTTTCAATGAGATCCCACGCTATACAAGAATCCAGGTATCTTTTGATTTTAGCAATAGCTGAAATTGGAAATCTTAAGTTTACAACATAAATCTTTTCTTTCTTGCCTTGTGATAATGTTCATAGTAGTCTTCCACATAGGCAGATTTTCTGCTACCAATTATTAGGAAACTACTTTTGGCAAACAATAAAGTTTAGAAAAACATTACTAAAGGTTATAATCAATGGCAGTTCACTAGAGCCAGGAATGTTATTTATGACGGTATAGCAGTTTACAGGCCTTTGTGGAAGAATTCATCACTTTGCTTTACATGTACCTTATGTAGGCCACAATAGTATTCATTCATGAACGCTCATGAAACAAAGACTTAACTTAGAAATCCAGATCATGTAATATTTTAACCTAATTTGTCAGCCTAATTGAGAAAAAGGAACCATTTACATTAATCATCCAAATGTCCACATGTGAAATTAATTTTTTTTGGTGTCTTAACTCCTATGTTCACATTTGTTTCCCAGATTAATTACCTAAGTTTTCACTATACTTTGATCTACTAACAAGCTTAACAAAGAACTTTACCCATTTTAAAAGTCATGGAGGGACTTCATTAAAAAGTAAAATAACCTTAAGATCTGCAAGTCATTAAATTTTTCTCTGAGAGTATTTTTCATTTCACAAAGTTTTAACAAATAAGTTAAAATTAAAAAGTCAACACTTACTTCTGAACTCCTTCTGATGTGATAATATAAGTTATTATAGCTATAAGTCTTATTTTCTCCTAAAAGAGGAATATTAGCGTTATCATTTTTTTCTTCATAAATCATGTGCACGAATCCTGATACGGCCTCCATTGGTTCAATTCCATATGAGATGTTTTTAAGCTGCAATGTTCCCCTGAGTATTAAAATCATCAAAACAAAGTCCGAAATCATTCTAACAAAACTATAATATTCTAATGTGGAATTTTGGCCAAATGCATTTTTTTTTACATTTAAAGTCACCTTGGTTTCTCCACTTTACCTCTTTATGCATTGAAGTGTTAAACTCAGAACTAGGCCAGTAATACCACAGGATGCCTATTGCTTTATATGACAAATATTCTAAGAGAAATATCCTGATCATCTAAAGAAAGCATATTAGTGGCATAGATCCATGTGATTGAACAGATTAGGATTCCTTCCTAGGGTATAGATTTTCTAAGCCAAACTGTCAGATCTTCAGGCACTCTCTTCCTTAGTCTTAAGTCCTTTCTTCTTTTTGAGACATCTAATCTTTCCTGACACTTAATGCCATAAGTCATTTTTTTGTGGGGGGCTTAACTGAAGGTATTACCTGCCTAAAAATGGCTAGAAGTAGAGCCAAAATATCTATCAGATCTAGGCATTCTACAGTTGTGAACCATTCTAGGAGATTAATAAATCAGTAAAAACATTAAAAATCTGGAAAAACTAAAGAAGTATGGAGAGACCAACCAACCCTCCCTACACTCAAGACTGCTCAAAGCGTCAAGCAGTCAGAATCAACAAGTAGCCCTCCATCAGGGACAAATGTTTCCAAGGTGACCAATTCTATTTTATCAGTAATTCTGGTTCATTCCTTAGGGAACTGAAATAACAAAGGTGAATATAAAACTAGAAA
Organism: Neofelis nebulosa; assembly: GCF_028018385.1. Classification (NCBI taxonomy): domain Eukaryota; kingdom Metazoa; phylum Chordata; class Mammalia; order Carnivora; family Felidae; genus Neofelis; species Neofelis nebulosa. The sequence goes on from NC_080784.1 coordinate 44,648,065, forward strand.
AGATAAATAGAGAATCAACTCATAGACTAGCAGGATCTAATACCAGCAAATAGAATATCTTTAAAAAGACTACAACCTGAGTCCTGAACAAGTGTTGAGTGACACAAGAGAATTTGGAAAACCTGCAACATATCCTTGATAATTGCAATCCATCTGAAAAGAATATTCAAGAACAAACAGATAACTTATTTTTAAAATGGATATCCTAGATGTGTCATTTATTTCTATTACTTTATCAATATTGGAACTTCAAACTGAATGGGCAATTACCCAATAAACTTGTGCCACGTAGAAGTAAGACATAGTCCAGATTATTAAATGTCAGTGAATGTGTAAATTTCAGGATATTTACATTTTTTACTTTCTTAAAATGTTTACTTATTGAGAGACAGAGAGAGAGAGAGGAAGAGGAAGACAGAGAGCAGGGAAGGGAGGAAGGGAAGGGTGTAGAGAGAGAGGGAGAGAAAGAATCTCAAGTGGGCTCCATGCCATCAGCTCAGAGCTCAACACAGGGCTTGAACCCACAAACCACAAGCTTACAACCTGGACTGAGATCACGACCTGGGCCAAAATCAAGAGTCAGACACTTAGGGTGCCTGGATAGGTCAGTCAGCTAAGCATCCGACGGGCTCAAGTCATGATCTCACAGTTCGTGAGTTCAAGTCCCACATCAGGCTTTCTGCTGTCAGCACGGGGCCCTCTTTGGATCCTCTGTTCCCCTCTCTGTCTCTCTCTCTGTCTCTCTGTCTCTGTCTCTCTCTCTGTCTCAAAAATAAACTTTAAAAAAAAGTGGAGACATACACTTAACCAACTGGGCCACCCCGGTGCCACTGAAATTAACATTTTTAAAGATAATCTAGAGAAAGAAATCTGTAAGAAAAAGCTGTTTTACCTGAGCTGACAAAGGCTCAGAATATTGGATGTCATCTTTGTCATAAAAGTAAACAACAGAAACCGAAGATAAAAATGATCTAGAATAAAATCACAAAAATGTTCAATCTGTCAAACAGAAAACATGAAACATAAAAAATTATTCTTCATAATACAAATTTTCCTTTTACTGAACAATTATAGTGCAAGTTACCTTTGCATATCCTCTTGTCCAAATACTTCTCTGTTGTTTACAATAAATCAAGTGCTGAGGGAAGCATTTAACTCTGGTGACATATAACACTAAAATGCATCCTAATGAACAATCCAAACAGCTAGAGATAGCAAACAGTGTAAATAACATAGGTCCCAATTTCTGGCATAGAACTTTAAATTTTTTTTAACACTTATTTATTTTTGAGAGACAGAACACAAGTGGAGGAGAGGCAGAGAGGGAGACACAAAATCCAAAGCAGGCTCCAGGCTCTGAGCTGCCAGCACAGAGCCCAATGTTGGGCTCAAACCCATGAACTGCGAGATCATGACCTGAACTGAAATCAGACGCTTAACCGACTGAGCCACTTAGGGGCCCTTCCAGCATAGAACTTTAAAATCTTTGTCTTTATTACTCACGGATTCCAGATTTTAAACCTGAATCTTAAAATTAAAAACTAGATTTAGGACAGAATTTAAAAAATATTTTCTTAGCATTACTACAAATTCATATTCACTAAGCTTAGCTAAGTACCAAGTTCTCAAAAACCTTTGTCATAATTTTCCTTCATTATCCTCAGTAACAATTCAGAAACTTGACCCCACTCCTGCCAATCATCTCACATAATCTCCACATCATTTCAGTTTCAGATCACCTATATCTACCCTCATTCCTCATCTTTTTTTCCAGAGGATGACTACTTCTTTTGTTCAAGGCAAACTCTTAACACTTGTGCTATGAATCCCATTCTATGCCATATATTGAAGATACATACTTTTTCAATCCTATAATTTCAAACTATTCCTCTCTACTATTTTTTTAACTTAATGCTATTAAAAAGTTCATTATCAAAGTATTATCTTCATAAATAATTCTCCCATGACCTGTGTCCTACTTTAACTATTCTTTATACATTTTCAATTCTCCAAATATACTCTCATAAGAGTAGTCTACAAATAATTTCTCCACTTTGTCCATTCTTAGTCACCCTGAAACGGCTCTGGAAAAGATTCATAGCTGCCAGAATGTCGGATCCAAAAGGTAATTTTAAAATCAACATTGCCCTGCTCTCTAGCATCATTCTGAAAACTGTGATCACTCAATATAATCACTTAATTTACATCACAAATTACTCTTCTGCTTCTCTTCCTACCTCCCTGACACTTCCAGCTTGATCTTCCATGTTGGCTGCTCTTTTTTGTTCTACCTATCTCAGAAATATTGATCTTTACCAAGATTTAGTCTTTAGTCACTAGTCTATTCATAAGCACTCTATAAATTCTCATTTTTTATTTTATAGCTAAACTATTGGTTACTGCTAAACCTATATCCTCATTGCCAATCTCTTCTCATATATTCAAATTCTTATATTCATATTCCTAGTGGAGAAAATCCACTTGGATATCTCGTAGGCATTCCAAATCAAACTCACCCCCCTCCCCCATATATATATCTCACTTATTCCTCACTTAATTAACTATAACCTACCCATTTTCTCAAGCAACAACCAAATTATCCAAGATACTTCACTTTTTCCCAATCACTCTAACAAATCCATCTTCAAGGTCTATTGAGTTTTTCTTTCCAGCGCTATGAACAATACCATTGTTTAAGCCACCATCATCATTCACCTAAATTATTATATAACCACAGAATTACACACCTTACCTCTACTTCTGCTTTCTCAAAAACAGCCTAAACTCTCAATGGGACTATAATGTACTTGCTTAAAAACATATTTGGCTTCTAATATCCTTAGCATGGCTTTATAGATCTACAACCTGACTCCTGCCTACCTTTCCAAAATGTTTTACTTCTATCCTCCAGAAATATGTCCTTTAGTAATCCATGTGGACTTTCTGCACACCACTGAATCCACTCTGTCTCATACCTCCATGTTTTGCACATGATTTCCTCTAAACAGAATGTCCTCCTACACTACCTCATTTCTTTACAGAACTCACAAGGTATCTTCCTTCAAGAGATAAGTCATCTCTTACTTCCTTCCAAAAACCTTCATTGATTTCCAAAGAATACTATTTACACATTTATTACAATACTATGTTATAGCAAAATTCTCCCTTTCTCCATTATTTCATCTGAATATATAAGAATTCTTTAATTGCAGATCATGTTTTATTACCTTTAGTATGCCTATGATTTTACCCAATAATCAATATGCAGTAAGTATCACATATATATAGGTATCAAATATACATCTTAATTGAAATTATTCTATTCATACCTATTTTTAAAAATCAAGAAACCAGAGAATTAAAATTTGAAAGGATAAAATTTTTACTTACTGCTTTCTGAGATGGACAAAATACGGTTTTCCTTTTATTGTAATGATATAAGCAATCTGTAACATGAGTATCCAAAAAAAAATCAGTGAAAATACTTGTAAATAACATATGCTAAATAATTTCTTTTCTGAGTTATGTTTTAAAAATATTGACAAAATTAATAATAAGATATAACCATTACATATGTTTCCCTTCCCATGTGACTATTTGAAGCCTCGGAATTCTAAATGGAGAACTAGGTAGTAGTCGCTGTCTATTATTCACCCTAACTAACATTTCTGATGGAGAATCTTGCCTAATGACTATTACCTTTTGGATTAGACACATACCACCCTTCACCATGCCCAAGGCAAATGCCAAAGACGCTCACCTCACTTGAAAGAATCTGTTGCTTGTTTACTCCCAGACCTCCTAAAAAGTATATTGTTGTGCTCAATGGAATAAATACTCCAGAAGATAGCAGTACAGGAAATGCACTACACCTCCAGCAGTATAACATAATAAGTACCACTGCACTTTGCTTTCCACACATAAGCAATGAAACTCCTCTGGAATAGAATGTGAGAGAGGATAGAGGGGAAGCAGAGACATGTCTAGAAAACCCTCCAGAAGATAACAGAAAATATAAGAGTCATTAAGTCATTTATTTAGCTACTTTTTAAAGATAATTTTAACAAGAGAAATAGCCTCTTAAAAGTTTTCAGTGCCTTAACTTTGTATTCTAGCAGAACAAGATTCTTTGCAACAGATAAATGTTCTGAAAGAGTCATCTTAATGGCACTCTAGAAATAAGTATAAGTGGAATCTGGTGAGGATCTTGAGAATTGTGCCCTCCAAAAATACCTTGTTACTAAACAAATATAATAAAAAGTAAATGGAATAAGACAGCATCAATAAATTTTTAAATCCACACAGCTTACAAAACAAAACAAGTAGAATTTAAATAACAGGAAATGTACAAAACTGACAGGAAGAGAAAAAAAAATCCAAAAAGACATTATCTAGAGCTTCTAAAACTTTTCATACACAATATCCAAATGGTTGGGTTGAATTGTGTCTCCTTCCTTCCAACGTTATATGTGAATTCATAATCCCAAGACCTCAAAACATAACCTTATTTGAGATAGGGTCCTTACAGAAGTAATAAAGTTAGGTCATTAAGGTAGGCATTAACCAATCTGACTGATACCTTTATACAAAGGAGAAATTTAGGGGCACCTAGGTGGCTCAGTTGGTTGAGCATCTGACTGATTTTGGCTTAGGTCATGACGCCAGGGTTATAGGATCAAACCCCACATAGGGCTCCTCTGCATGACCATGGAGCCTACTTAAGATTCTCATTCTCTCTCTCTCTCTCTCTCTCTGTCCCTCTCCCACTTGTGTGCAGGTGCATGGCATGCTTTCTCTCTCTCTAAAATAAATAAATAAACAAACAAAAACACAAAGGGGAAGTTTAGACACAGACATACACAAAGGGGAATGCCTATGAAAATTCAGAAAAAGATTCCATCTATAAGCCAAGAAGAGAGACCTGGAGCAGATTCTCCCTAACAGTCTTCAGAAAGAATCAACCCTGCCAACAACTTGATCTTGGACTTCTAGTCTCCTTTGTTGAACTGTGAAACAATACATTGTTGTTGTATAAGGCACATGGTTTGTGTTACCTTGTTATGCAAGCCCTAGCAAACTATTACACCAACTTTCAATAAAAAATTGTATGAAATGCAAAAGAACAGGATAAAATTACCAAAATCAGCAAAAAAGAAAACAAATAGATAATTATAACAAAGCTACATGTAGTATGTATAATAACCATGACTAAAATGAGAAAAATATGGAGATTTTCAGAAGAGTAAAATATCTAATAAACAAACTGAAATTCTAGAGCAGAAAAAAATGTAATACCTTCTATTAAAAAGTCAATAAAAGGGGTTTGAGAGAAGATCAGACAGAGCAGAAGACAGGATTGGTGAACAGGAATATAATAGGTCAGTGGAAAATATTCAGATTGACAAAGTGAAATTAATACCAAAACAAAAATAAGAGAAGTGTGACCCATTAAAAATGTCTAACATTCATGTAATTTTGAAAACAGGAGAAAGATATAGAGACTATGAAAGAAATATTAATTAAATATCAATAATTTATGCCTGGGGCACCTGGGTGGCTCAGCTGGCTAAGCATGCAACTCTTGATTTTGGCTCAAGTAGTGATCCCAGAGTTGTGAGATTGAGTCCTGCATCGAACTCAATGCTGGGCATGAAGCTTGCTTAAGATTCTCTCTCCCTCTCCCTTTGCTCCACCCCCACTGGCTCCTGCACTCACGCTGTATAAATAAATAAATAAATAAATAAATAAATAAAATCCATTAAAAAAAAAGAAATAATATCTGAGATTTTCCAAAGCTTATGAAAGATGTCCACTCACACTCTCAAATGCTCTATTAATCCAAAATAGAATGAATACAAAGAAAACAAACCTAAGCATATCATACTCTAACAGCTAAAACAAAAAGACAAAAAAACATATATTTAAACAGCAACAAGAACGAAAGTGTGCATTACTCTCAAAAGGCTTTTAAATAAAGTATGCATACTCCCACAGAAACAATGGATACCAGAAGACAATGGAATGGTATCTTTAAAGTGAAGAAAAACAATGATATCCAACCAAGAGTTTATATCCAGCAAAAATATCCAGCAGATGCACAGCGAAATAAACACATTTCCTCACAAGAGGAAATGACATAATTCACTGACAGCAAACCTACACTAAAAGAAACACTAAAAATAGTGTGTTTCTTTTTTAATGGAAAGTAAGTTGCTCCAAGATAGAATGATGAAAATGTATGACAATGAAAACCACAGGAAAAATAAGTATGTCAGTAAATTTAAGTGAATATCATTTGTTTTAAACAGTGATAGTAAATGCTATTCTCATTAAAAAAAAAACATAGTTGTAAGATATATGACAATGGCATAAATGACAAAAAGAACATAAATGGAGTAAAGTTTCAAGGTCCTTGAGCTTTTCAGGGAGTGGCAAAAATACAAATTTAATGTAGCAGGTAAAAAATTAAAGACGCATGTTATAATCACAAGGTTAACCATTAAAAGAATAAAAAAGAATACATCACTAATAGCCTAAAAAGATAAATTAGAATAATAATCACATCATGGATTATAAAAACAGAGGAAAGGGAAAATTAAGAAAGACCAAATGAATTTTAAAAATAATAATTACACACTTTTATATAAAAGAGAAGCATTTTAAATACAAAACACTGAAAATAAAAGGATTAAAAGTTATACCATGCAAACAATACCCAAAAGAAAGATAACTATACTAATAGCAAGCAATATATAATGTAATTCCAAATGAATTACAAGAAATAAAGGGGGACACTTTATAATGATAAAAGCATCAATTAAAAAAAATGTTACAGTCTTAAACATTTTATGTACTTAATATTATATCTCCAAAATATATAAAATAGAAATTGATGGAACTAAAATAAATTATATACAATTCAAAAGCATATGTGGAGATTTTATAATTCTATCAGTTATAGAAAGGACCCAAGAGAACTACCAGTAAAGCCATAAAGATTTGGACAGCACAATCAACTAAATTTATCTGACGTATATACAATACTACATCCAATCACTGAAAAAGAAATATTCAAATGCACATATAACATCTTTCAAAATAGGTCATATGAAGAATAATAAAACAAATCTCATCAAATTTTGATAATCTAGCTTGTATTCATTGACAACCAACAATTAGAAAATTAACATAAAGAAACACCATTTGTCACAGTATTAAAATATGTCGAAAAACACTGAGAATAAATTTAAGAAAAGGTTTTCAAGACATCAAAAATAAAAACTTCTAAGCCTTACCGAAAGAAAAACTAAAATATATGGAAAGATACACCATGTACATGAATTGGAAGACTCAATATTGTTTAATTGCCCCTAATTTGATCTATAAATTCAATGAAAACTCAATAAAATCATAGCAGGTCATTTGTGGATATAAACAAATTGAGCTTAGAACCGTCAAGACAAGAATATGAAAAAAATAAAAAGTTAGGAGTGCCCACACCAATTTATATTAACTTATAAAGCTACAGTAATTAGGGTAGTGAAATATGGGCCAGAGTTTTGAAAAACAGTCCAATGGCACAGAATAGAGAATCCAGAGAGAGCCATAAATATATACTTATCTGACCTTCAGTAAAAACTGAAGGTGGCCACTATAATATGGTGAGGAAAAATGGTCTTCCGTACATGCTGTTTGGTGAATTCAGTATCCATATGGAAAAAAACAATGAACTTTGACTTCTCTATCTCATGATAGAAAAAAAAAAAAAATCCAGCTAGATCACAGACTAAATGGTAAAAGGAATATAAAGCTTTCACACAAAAGCACAGGAATATATTGTATAACCCTACAGTAGACAAAAATTTCTTAAATTAAACGCAAATAGCAATAAGAAGGAAATAAAGGATGAATAAATTGAGATTAATTGGTTAAGTTTTGAGACAATGGAGAAGACGAGCCACAGACTGGGAGAGAATATTTGTAAAAGACACATCTGATAAGGGACTGTTATCCAAAATATAGAAAGAACGCTTACAATTCAACAAAAAGAAAATGAACAATCTCATTAAAAAATGGGCAAAAGAGGGGCCCCTGGGTGGCTCAGTTGGTTAAGCGTCCAACTTCAGCTCAGGTTATGATCTTGTGGTTCGTGAGTTCGAGCCCCACATCAAGCTCTGTGCTGACAGCTTGGAGCCTGGAGCCTACTTTGGATTCTGTGTCTCCCTCTCTCTCTGCCTCTCTCTCTGTCTCTCAAAAATAAATAAACATTAAAAAAATTTTTTTAATGGGCAAAAGAACTGAACCCAGGCATACCATAACTGAACCTTACCAAAGAAGATATACAAATGGCAGAAAAGCAAATGAAAAGATATTCACATCATAAGTTATTAGTGAATCGTAAATTAAAATGAGATTTACTACTACACACCTATTACAATAGCCAAAATCCAGAATCCTGACAACACCAAATATTGGCAAGGATGTGGAGCAACAAGAACTCCCTTTCATTGCAGGCAGGCAGGAATACAAAATGGTACAACCACTTTGGAAGAAGTTTGGCAGTTTCCCACAAAATTAAATGTACTCTTAGCATATGATCCAGCAAACACATTCTTTGGTGTTTATCCAAAGGAGCTGAAAACTTATGTGCACACAAAAACCTACACATGGATGTTTGTAGCAGCTTTATTCATAATTGCCAAAACTTGTAAGCAAACAAGATGTTATCAGTAAGTGAATGGATAAACTGTGGTACATCCTGACAATTCAATATTATTCAGCATTAAAAAGAAATGAGCTATCAAGCCATGAAAAGACATGGAGGAAACTTAAGTGAATGTTACTAAGTGGAAGAAGACAATATGGAAAGGCTATTTATTATATGATTCCAACTATAGAACATTCTGGAAAAGGGAAAACTAAGGAGATAGTGAAAAGATCAGTGATTGTCAGGGGTTAAGGGGATGGGAAGGATGCCAAGGCTGCTTTCAGCTCAAAGACACTGCCAATGGTTCCTTTGCCACAAGGTCCCCATAGGCAGTTCATATCATGGCAATTTGTGTGTTCTCTGAGGTCAGGTGGAGAAATACTCCAGAAAGCTGTAATAGAGTCTTGTGAAACAGAAACTAATCAATGCAATGATTACTCCATCAAATATACAGGTCTCACTGATCTGCAAGAGAACAGAATTGTACAGTGTGTACATCAAGGAGTGAGACTCTTGAGGGCCATCTAAGAATTCTAATACAATCGAATACAAATGTACATATAGATGTAAAGAAATATATCAAGTACGCAGGCATGGTTATCATCAGATGGAAGAGGGAATGGGAATGGGGGCTACAGGAATAAAGGAGAGTGTATAACAATAAGGGGCTTGATGGGACCATTAATCACAGCACGCTATGAAATCGGAGTATATATCTGCACTTGAGGTCCAAAAAATTCCTCTATATAGTATTTCCAGAAACACTACATTTGAATCAAATTAATCACAGAAATTGACCTACAAATCCCTCTTAAGAACATATTACATCATTGCTGGAATGAATTGGATGACATTCTGTAGCAAGTTAATAATTCTTCCTAAGTAAGCAAAAATTAATGAATTTCCCACTTTCACTGTTTTATATGGGGGGCACTGGAGGGGAGGCTGTGAGGATCTCAAAGATATTCTGGGCCATATTTTATATGTGGACATGTCTTCTTTAGTTTGCTCTATTAGCAAAACTTTCAGCTGCAGGAAGAATGACAAAGATTTTTTATGTTGTTCACTTTGTTCTTGTGGAAGGAATTACACATACCACCATCATTCACAAAATTCATTTAACATAGAACTAGGGGTCTGGTGGTTATGGTGGGGGAAAAAAGTATGCAAACATTATTATGTAAATAAACGAAGCAATATGAAAACACTATACCACCCCTATAAGATACTAGGACACAGACATTGAAGAATATTAATAAAAATAAGTTACAAGGGGTTGTAAAGAGCAGCTTCCATTGGCATAAATTTGGTGTGCTAGAAAATATCCTAAGACTCCACCTTACTGTTCCAAATTCCTCTCAAATAGCCTTGACTCAGTCAATTCATGCTTCAGGAGGAATCATTACTACAGCAACATTTGTTATTGATATATGTTTCTAGGGCAAAATGTTTGTATCATGATACTTTTTTGCCCAGAAACCAAAGAAGAAAAAAGGAAAAGCATTTAGTAGGACTTCTTTCTTTGACCACTAAACTAAGTAGGCCTTTTTGTGTGTGTGTAATTTATGGTAATGAGTGTTCTCTTTGATCAAATCATGTGAAGATTTGGAACAGGCCTAGGCTGCCTTTAATTCCTCTACCTAACTCAAAGAAGTCATTTGAGACACTAAGAAATACGTAAAAAAAAAAAAATTCATTCCTAAACAGACCCTGGGATGTGTTTAGGGTTGCCAGGCATCCTGTATGTATAGACATGTCCTGAGTTTAATGATTTTTACCCTGTGCCCTGTATTGAGTTTGTCAGAACACCCGAAATATTCTGTATTCAGCTTTTTTCAGTACATTACAAAACTGTGCTAGTCAAAGCTCTTTTCCACCAGAGTAACTGGTGCTTAAATAATTTAAATGGCAACTTGAGCTAAAAATCATACCTTCAGAAATAAAGACCGATATTATCCCTCAACTCTCCCTATAGGTTTGTCTGAGGGAAATCCAAAATGAGAGACGGAGAATTAAAAGTACTTATTTTGGGGGGCACCTGGGTGGCTCAGTCAGTTGGGCGTCTGACTTTGACTCGGGTCATGATCTCTTGGTTCATGAGTTCGAGCCCCGCATCAGGCTCTGTGCTGACAGCTCGGAGCCTGGAGCCTGTTTCAGATACTCTGACTCCCTCTCTCTCTGCCTCTTCCCTGCTCATGCTGTCTCTCTTTCTCTCTCAAAAGTAAATAAAGATTTTTTAAAAACAATTTTAAGTACTTATTTTTCATACTCATGAAAGGGAAAGGCTCTTCTTTGGCCAAAGTCCCAAGTCATGAACAAGTAACTACAATTAGAGAGAACTTCTGGTCAGAGCACACAATCAGAAGCACACAATCAGCCAGTCACCAACAGCCACACTCAAATAACTAGCTTCTGAAGGTTAACAAAGCAGTAACAGCCCCAGCTTCTAGATAAGTTTAAGTGCCTCACTCCACTGAGGAGGATTCTGAAAGTGAGATGGTCAACAAGCAGCCTTACTCCGACAACCACTAACATAGTTGAAAACATGTCAATACCTAAGCACTCTCCCTTCTGAAATCTCACTAATCTCTGAACACCAGGCTTCCCAAAACCTTATGTAAGATTAGCTCTGGGTTTCTGTAGGAAGACTGTGTTTACTACAACAGGCTAACTGGAAGTTCATTATTTTTTTGAATCACATATCTAGTTGAACTTACTGTTTATTTTCCAACTTTGCAACCCTTTCAATGGTTCAACTTGTTCATGATTAGTTGAGTCTGGACTTGTACAGATGCACTGACCCAGCTGCAAGATGATCAAATTCAGTATTTTCGATTCCTTTTGAAATATTTTGGACTATTGTCTATTTCTTGTGTACGTTTAAATTCCAAATGCCAAAATTCTAAACAGTTTTATCAACCGAGGAAAAAGTCCTTTTGAAGCTCTTTGTACAGTATGCAATTGTTCTTTTACATAAAAATGGTGGGAAGTCAAATATAAGGCAACATATATTAACAACTAAACAAAAGAGATGAGTCATTTCTTCATACAGTACCAAAAAAGATGATACAACATTTTTTTTTGATTGAAAAAAATTTAGAAGATCTAAGAATTGCAATAGACACTGCAATGTTTTTACACATAGCATATCACCAGTCTTTCTACTTAAATGACTATTTGAATGTACAACTGACAGAAGTATTTTCTGATTCTAAAATTGCAAGCAAAATTTCAGGTGTCCAACTGAAATCCACTGCAATAATTAAAGAATGCAATGGCTCTCTTTGCAACTACAGAAATCATCATAGATCTTAGGTCTACACATGTCAATTTTTAGGGAACACCATAAGAGTAGGGGACTTTCACACCCCACTTATAGTAATGAAAAGATCACCTAAGCAGAAAAATCAATCAATAAACAATGGCTTAGAATGACACACTGGACCACATGGACTAAACAGATACATTCAGAGCATTTCATCCTAAAGCAGCAGAATACACATCTTCTCCAGTACACATGGAATGTTCTCCAGAATAGATCACATACTGGGACTCAAATTAGCCCTTAACAAGTACAAAAAGATCGAGATCATACCATGCATATTTTCAGACCACAACACTATGAAACTTGAAATCAACCACAAGAAAAAATCTAGAAAGATAACAAATACTTGGAGACTAAAGACCATCCTATCAAAGAATGAATGGGCTAACCAAGATGGTAAAGAGGAAATTAAACAGTATATGGAAGCCAATGAAAATAATAACACCATAGCCCAAAGTCTCTGGGATGCAGCAAAGACGGTCATAAGAGGGCAGTATATAGCAATCCAGGCCTTCCTAAAGAAGAAAGAAAGGTCTCAGATACACAACCTAACCTTACACTTCAAAGAGCTGGGAAAAGAGCAACAAATGAAACCCAAAACCAGCAGAAGACAGGAAATAATAAAGATCAAAGCAAGAAATCAATGCTATTGAAACCAAAACAAAACAAAACAAAACAAAACAAAACAAAAAACCCAAAAAACAGTTGAACAGATCAATGACACCAGAAGCTGGTTCTTTGAAAGAATTAACAAAATTGATAAACCCCTAGCCAGTTTGATCAAAAAGAAAAAGGAAAGGACCCAAATAAATAAAATCAAGAATGAAAGAGATCACAACAAACACAGCAGAAATACAAACAATAATAAGAGAATATTATGAGCAATTATATGCAAATAAATGGGCAATCAGGAAGAAATGGACAAATTTCTAGAAACATATATACTACCAAAGCTGAAACAGGAAGAAATAGAAAATCTGAACAGACCCATTACCAGTAAAGAAATAGAATTAGTAATCAAAAATCTCCTAAGAAACAAGAGTCCAGGGCAGGTTGGCTTTCCAGGGGAATTCTGGAAAAATTTAAAGAACACTTAAAGAACATTTAAACACCAAACATTTAAAGAAGAGTTAACACCTATTCTCTTGAGGCTATTCCAAAAAAAAAAAAAAAAAAAAAAAAAAAAAAAAAAAAAAAGAATACTTCCAAACACTTTCTATGAAGCCAGCATTACCTTGACTTCAAAACCACACAAAGACCCCACTAAAAAGGAGAACTACAGACCAATTTCCCTGGAGAAAATGGATGCAAAAATCCTTAACAAGATGCTAGCCAACCAGATCCAACAATACATTAAAAATATTATTCACCACGACCAAGTGTGATTTATACGTGAGATGCAGGGCTGATTCAATATCCATATAACAATCAGTGTGATACATCACATCAATAAAAGAAAGGCCAAAAATCACATGATCCTCTCAATAGATGCAGAGAAAGCATTGGACAAAATACAGCATCCTTTCTTGATAAAAACCCTCAAGAAAGTAGGTATGGAAGGATAGTATCTCAAGATCATAAAAGCCATATATGAAAGACTCACTGCTAGTATCATTCTCAATGGGGAAAAACTGAGAGCTTTCCCCCTAAGGTCAGGAACAAGACAGGGATGTCCGTTCTCGCCACTGTTATTCAACATAGTGGAAGTCTTAGCCTCAGCAATCAGACAACACAAAGAAATAAAAGGCACCCAAATCTGCCAGGAGGAAGTCAAATTTTCACTCTCGTGGATGACATAATATTCTATGAAGAAAAACCCAAAAGAGTCCTCCAAAAAACTGCTACAACTAATACATGAATTCCACAAAGTCACAGGATATAAAATCAATGCACAGAAATTGTTTGCATTCCTATACACCAATAATGAAGCAACAGAAAGAGAAATCAAGGAATTGATCCCATTTACAATTGCACCAAAAAACATGAAATACCTAGGAATGAATCTAAACAAAGAGGTGAAAAATCTACACACTATAGAAAGCTTATGAAAGAAATTGAAGAAGACACCAAAAAATGGAAAAATATTCCATGCTCCTGAATAGGAAGAACAAATATTAAGATGTCAATACTACCCAAAGCAATCTACATATTCAATGAAATACCTATCAAAATAACACCAGCATTCTTCACAGAGCTAGAACAAACAGCCCTAACATTTGTATGGAACCACAAAAGACCCCAAACACCCAAGCAATCTTGAAAAAGAAAACCAAAGCTGGGGGCCTCACAATCCCAGACTTCAAGTTGTATTACAAACTGTAATCATCAAGACAGTAAGGTACGGGCATAAAAACAGACACGCAGATCAATGGAACAGAATACAGAACCCAGAAATGGACCCACAAACGTATGGCCAACTAATCTTTGACAAAGCAAGAAAGAATATCAAATGGAATAAAGACAGTCTTGTCAGCAAGTGGTGCTGGGAAAAATGGACAGCGACATGCAGAAAAAAGAACCTGGACCACTTTCTTACACCATACACAAAAAATAAACTCAAAATGATGAAAGACCTAAACGTAAGACAGGAAGTATCAAGATCCTAGAGGCAAAACCCTCTTTGACCTTGGCCGCAGCAGCTTCTTACTCAACATGTCTCCAGAGGCAGGGGAAACAAAAGCAAAAAAACTATTGGGACCTCATCAAAATAAAACGCTTCTGCACAGTGAAGGAAACAATCAGCAAAACTAAAAGGCAACCAATGGAATGGGGGAAGATATTTGCAAATGACATATCAGATAAAGGGTTAGTATCCAAAATCTATAAAGAACTTATCCAACTCAACACCCAAAAAACAAATGATCCAGTGAAGAAATGGGCAAAAGACATGAATAGACACTTCTCCAAAGAAGACATCCAGATGGCCAACTGATACATGAAAAAATGCTCAGCATCATTCACCATCAGGGAAATACAAATTCAAACCAGAACCTCACACCTGTCAGAATGGCTAAAATTAACAACTCAGGAAACAACAGATGTTGGTGAGAATACAGAGAAAGAGGATCTCTTTTTCACTGCTTGTGGGAATGAAAACTGGTGCAGCCACTCTGGAAAACAGCATGGAGTTTCCTCAAAATATTAAAAATAGAACTATCCTACAACCCAGCAATTGCACTGCTAGGTAGTTATCCAAGGGATACAGGTATGCTGCTTTGAAGGGGCACATGCACCCCAATGTTTATAACAGCACTATCAACAATAGCCAAAGTATGGAAAGAGCCCAAATGTTCATCAACAGATGAATGGATACAGAAGAAGTGATATATATATATACACACACACACACACACACACACACACACTGGAATATTACTCAGCAATCAAAAAGAATGAAATCTTGCCATTTGCAACTATGTGGATGGAACTAGAGGGTACTATGCTAAGCGAAATTAGTCAGAGAAAAACAAATATCATATGACTTCACTCATATGAGGACTTTAAGATACAAAACAGATGAACATGAGGAAAAGGAAGCAAAAATAATATAAAATAGGAAGGGGGACAAAACATAAGAGACTCTTAAATATAGAGGACAAAGAGAGGGTTGCTGGAGAGGTTGTGGGAGGGGGGATGGGCTAAATGTGTAAGAGGCATTAAGGAATCTACTCCTGAAATCATTGTTGCACTATATGCTAACTAACTTGGATGTAAATTTAAAAAATAAATAAATTATACGAACAAAAGGTATCCCTCTGTTGTCAAGTATGTTCTTAAAGGGGAAAACATGCCTTATGAACAAGAAAAGAAATTCCAACTTGAAGTGGATAATTAGTATGGTACTTGCTCTATCTTTTGAAAGAGTTTTAATACCTTGAAGAATTCTGTTCTTTTATCTGGATACTACTAAATAGTTTTCCAGTATGGGAAGAAATGGAAGCATCATGTGCAATGTTGGAGAAGATAATAAAATTTAATGACAATATTCTGGTTTTGTCAATAGACATTTTAAAGAATGCAAAAGCAAGCTAACAAGAGCAATGATTAGAGTTGTTAACTTCACAATGCTAATCTCCAGTGTGTGTGTGTGTGTGTGTGTGCGCGCGCATGTGTTTACCAACAAATGTTCACTGGGAAAAAGAATGAAATAAATTGGAAGTGACCAACTGCAGAAACTATGTTACAATTAAATGGAATAACTGCAAATAATTTTAGAAGCAAATTCTTCAGAACAAGGAACTACTGTTAAGGGTTAAATTGTAGTGTAGAGCTAATGCTTAGCTTGAAAAATAACAGCTTTGTGTTGACACTGAAGGTTAAGAGATAACAGCCTTGCTTTGCTCTGGTAAACTATGCCTCATACCCTTGTAAATTAGGCTTCACCAATTAAGGAAACAAAAGTTCAAAGAAAAGAGTATCAGAGGCAGGGTCAAGGAGATCCACTGGTTGCAACTTAGAGGCAGAAAGTCTAAAGTAAACACATTAGGCAACTGTTTCTAACTCATCTGGAACCTGTTTCTTTGTTCTGTTCCCAGGTGATGATAAAACGATGTGATTGGTTATAAAAACTCTGTCCCCCGGCTGTTCGAGGCCACACTCTTATCAAGAGTGTTGGTTCGGATCGGTCCGCCTTGCCTCTCATTGTAATAAACTTTGTTGTGACTGTCACTGATGCCCGTAGCATTCTGTTTCAGGAGTCTTGTGGATGCAACACTACTGCTAAGGCGAGTCAAATCATCAGGGAAATACAACTTAAGAAAAAGGTATATAATTTAGATACTGAGAAAGATGAAATAAAATGGAGTCATTTATGTCAAGGGGTTTTAAAATGGATCCAGGAGGCCATTAAGAAAATGAAACTCAGGCATGTCTTCACATGGTGTGAACTTTTGACTAGGCCAAACCTGTGAATCGGGCCAAACTGCAAATATTCCAACAACTCAGCCCAAACACTCATTACAGGAAGAGAGTTTTCTTAGTGATAGTCTTAGCAACTAATTATATTCAAACAAGATTAGTTTTCCACCAACATTGCTCAAAATTCTTTGTAAACAACTATACAAGCACCCCCTTTTGTCTTACTTTTGTTGCCTGGGGGAACACAATTTGGGTTGCTATGGAATCTGTGCTTCCTGAATTGCAATTCTGAGACCCCAAATAAATATTTTAATTTCAGTTCCACCTCTTTTATAAGTCAAAAATACTTAAAATTTGTTTCAGATGAACAAAAAATAGCTTTTAGTATTTATAATTATATAGTATGCCCCATGAAATATTTTTTTATCTTTATATACATATGCATAGGCAATTAGAAACATTCAAAATTAATTGAGTACCCCCATGTTCTTATTTCTTAAATCTGGGAGCTCTCTATGTGTCTTCTAGGCATTCTTACTTTTGCAGGTCCTACCTCATATTATACTGAATATATTAAAATACAGTCACACCCCACATTAGGAATAGTTTACTGTTGCAAAAATATTAAAAGGAAGCTTTTAAAACTGTTATCGTCAAAAGAAACACACTGAAATTCCATTTTATTAAATAATTTTTTTTAAATGTTAGATATTGGACAAGTCAACTATTGTCTTTGATATTGATATTGACAATATCAAAGATTGCTCAGTGATAAGTAATAGAGAGGGTTGGTATTATTCATTTCAGGAAAAAGTAAATTAAATAAAAAGTCCAATGGAACCCCTTCTTTCCAATCAGAAAAAAAAAAGCTGGAGTAGCACTCATACACCTTGCATAGCTAAGAATTCGCTTGGTGGGTAGGGGCTGGAGACTGAGTGGTAAAAACAAACAAACAAACAAACAAACAAAAAAAAAACAAACCTAGTTACTAAAGAAAGAAAATGTAAAGAGTGCATGGGAGGAGAGGCTACCTTCAGAGAACTGGGAGTAATGGGGGAGGGAGAAACCTGATACAGTGTATCCTCATGTGAAACAGAGGGAAGGTTTTCAAAAAACCACTAAAAGATAAAAATAAATTTGGAGACCACAATTATGACTAGTATTAGATTATCCTATAGTATAGAAGGAACCATGTGAGAAACAGATTTTCCTGAGGAATTAGAGAAGGAGTATGTACCAATATCCAAGCTCAGACTGTTAAACCTATGTGCTAATTGCTATATAAGCCATCTATAAGCTAATTACCAGATCACCTTTCAGTCGCACTGACTCTGAAACCTGAGGAAAATAAACTGGAGGAAATCACCTGGGCTAAGACTAGCACTGGGGGACCAGAAAACTCAATAACAAACAAACAAAAAACCACTTCAATGCAATATTTAAGACATCAAAATTAGTGCAAAAAAAAAAAATCATGATGAACAAGTTATCAAAGTTTTAAATCAAGACAGAATCTGACCCTGACTCACCTCACTCACCTTACCTTAATCCCGGTCCTGGAGGAATTTTTGCCATTCCCTTACATTTTCTGCCTGAGTCAGGCACTTTGCCAGCTTCTCCCTGGCCCTGGCCATGGTAGATCCCACCCTTAAAATCCTTCACCTTCCACAGAAACACACACACACATATAAAGTCACACACATTCATACACTTCAAAATGTTCCTTGTTGTGAACCCTGCTCCAGCCATCAGCTCTGCCTCCAAGAATTGAGTTCCTGCCTCCATTCAGCAACTCTGGTCTTAATATTAAAGGCAACTTAGCCCAATTTATGATATAAAAATATTTCTCAATTACATTATTTTCTGGATCTGTTTTTGCATCAGATGATGAAATCTTTTCAGGAATTGTGGTTTCCAGAAATGTTTTATCGGGATCTAAAACAAAAATAAGCAAAGTTATTTTGACATACCTGTAATCCTACATTGTCCATATCCAATTCCACATTTGTTTCTCTATTTTTTGCAGGGGAAAGATAATACTGAATTCAAGAGTGACCTGCAATTTTCAGTGAAGCAGGTGAAGGACAGCAGTCACCAAATCAGAACATCATTGACAAATAGCTTCTTTATGGCGATAAGACTGTTTCTAGAATAGCAAAATTTTGTACATGGAAGACCCCTTATTCCATTTGTGTCCGTTTTACATAAAGAATACCCAGAGACGTGAAAAGATTTTCTGCCTGGAGTCTGCCTCTGCTTTCTTGGCCACAGGCTCCTGAGCGAGGGGCAAGAAGAAAGTGGGTAGGGAGAGTGCGGGGCTGGGATAAGGTCTGGGTCTGGGGCCTGGACCAAAAATGACAGCCCCCTAAGCGAACACAATCCCTCCAGGGGTTAGATGGCGAGGGGGAACAAGTATCTAGACTTACGGGGGTCTGCGTGCAGCTCTCCAAGTCGGGTGAGAAGGACCAGAAGAAGGAACATGGCTCCGCTGTCTTGGAGCCCGGTTGGCGGTGTAACAGCAGTTGAAGCGTTGAGCGACAATGGTAACGTGCAGCGAGCGGGCAGACCGGGGAGGGCTCAAGGCCAGACTATCAAGACCCACACACATTGGGTTTATTAAGGAAGGAAAGGCTGTGAAATTTTCAATTCCCAGATTAGGGTGGTGCCTGGTAAGGCTTTTGTTTATATCTTGTACTTAGTCCAACGACTTCTGAAGTAATTTCTAGTTACAGTGAGGAGAAAGAGCAAAGATAAAAATGTTCAAGTTACTGATAACAAACAGTCCTCTATTATTATATTTACATATCATCCAAACAGGCAAAATGCTTGTATTTGCAAAAACTGCTGCAAACACTGTGACTTTTATAAATTTAAGTTCGTTGGATAAGCCATTATGGGACAGCTGTTGAATGCAGACCTCATACAATTCCTCCTCAGTCTCTTCCAATCACCTTTAATATCCCAAATTATTATTGCTACACTCTGTGTAACCCTGTGCCCCTAGTTTTTACTACTTTAATTAGACATTATTGCATTCTGCCTTTATAAGGAGCAAAAATAGTTTGATTTTTGAAGTCTATAGGCATTCTTTTCTTCACAGATCCTAGCCCACATCATAGTAAAAACATTAAAATACAGCCACACCCCACATTAACTATAATATTGCTTTAATAAATGCCAAAATCATGATTATAAATTTGATTTGAAATTGCTTGGCTGTCCCCAAAACTAAAGTAAGTTATTTGCAGAATATAACAGTAACAAATACCAAGTGGCCCAGAAATAAAGTCACAATAGACGGAATAATAGCAGTATGGATATATACCCTTTAATGAATTAGGAACTTGTACTATCAGATTGACAAACTCTCCTACAAAAGAATAAGAAAGAATTGAAAAGTAGAAAATACAAAAATAAAATTGAGATAAGAAGAATAGAAGTAGAACTGTCACTATCCACATAATAGCATTTAAAAAGTTAGAAGCAAATATTAAAAGGGATAATAGAAAAGTTTCTCTCGATTTAAAAAATAAAAGAATGACCTTAGAAAGAACCCATATATTAACAACTGGGCATTGAAGGAAAAACAAATCTGAAATTTAAAATGACAACAAGAGAAAATTCTGAAATCTACAAGAGAAAAAAACAGATCATTCAAGGAACAAGAAATTGACATTAAGAGACTTACTGGATTGATGAAATCAGTAGGTTATTAAAGTGTGGGCTGAAAGGAACTTTGAATTATTATTAAGGACACAATTCAAAATTTGTTCTTAAGTATGTAAGTTCAAGGAAGTTTTGACATAAAGAAATGATAAGGGAAATAGGAGATACTGTTAAATGACATCAGAAGTAATAGTAACCAAATGTCCACCGTCACCACTGTTACTCAACATAATGTTGGAAGTCTTAACCTCAGCAATCAGACAACACAAAGAAATAAAAGGCACCCAAATCTGCCAGGAGGAAGTCAAACTTTCACTCTCACAGATGACATGATACTCTACATTCAAAACCCAAAAGAGTCCTCCAAAAACTGCTACAACTGATACATGAATTCCACAAAGTCACAGGATATAAAATCAATACACAGAAATTGTTTGCATTCCTATACACCAATAATGAAGCAACAGAAAGAGAAATCAAGGAATCGATCCCATTTACAATTGCACCAAAAAACATGAAATACCTAGGAATGAATCTAAACAAAGAGGTGAGAAATCTATACACTGGAAACTATAGAAAGCTTATGAAAGAAATTGAAGAAGACACCAAAAAAATGGAAAAATATTCCATGCTCCTGGATAGGAAGAACAAATATTATTAAAATGTCAATACTACCCAAAGCAGTCTACATATTCAATACAACACCTATCAAAATAACACCAGCAATCTTCACAGAGCTAGAACAAACTAACCCTAACATTTGTATAGAATCACGAAAGACCCGAATAGCCAAAGCAATCTTGAAAAAGAAAACCAAGGGGCGCCTGGGTGGCTCAGTCGGTTAAGCGTCCGACTTCGGCTCGGGTCATGATCTCTCGGTCCGTGAGTTCGAGCCCCACGTCAGGCTCTGTGCTGACAGCTTGGAGCCTGGAGCCTGCTTCAGATTCTGTGTCTCCCTCTCTCTCTCTGCCCCTCCCTGTTCATGCTCTGTCTCTCTCTGTTGCAAAAATAAATAAACGTTAAAAAAAATTAAAAAGAAAAAGAAAAAGAAAAAGAAAACCAAAGCTGGAGGCATCACAATTCCGGACTTCAAGCTATATACAAAGCTGTAATCATCAAGACAGTATGGTACTGGCACAAGAACAGACACTCAGATCAGTGGAACAGAATAGAGAACCCAGAAATGGACCCACAAACGTATAGCCAATTGATCTTTGACAAAGCAGAAAAGAATATCAAATGGAATAAAGACAGTCTCTTCAGCAAGTGGTGCTGGAAAAACTGGACAGTGACATGCAGAATAATGAACGTGGACCACTTTCTTACACCACACACAAAAAAATAAACTCAAAATGGACAAAAGACCTAAATGTAAGACAGAAATCCATCAAAATCCTAGAGGAGAAAACAGGCAACAACCTCTTTGACATCAACCACAGCAACTTTTTACTTGACACGTCCCTTGACAGAGGCAAGGGAAACAAAAGCAAAGATTAACTATTGGGACCTCATCAAGATTAAAACAAAACAAAACAAAACAAAACAAAAACCTTTTGCACAGTGAAGGAAACAATCAGCAAAACTAAAAGGCAATTGACGGAATGGGAAAAGATATTTGCAATGACATATCAGATAAAGGGTTAGTATCCAAAATCTAAAAAGAACTTATCAACCCTCAAAAAATAAATAATCCAGTGAAGAAATGGGCAAAAGGCATGAATATACACTTCTCCAAAGAAGATATCCAGATGGCAAACAGACACATGAAAAGACGCTCAGCATCACTGATCATCAGGGAAATACAAATCAAAACCACAATGAGATACCGCCTCACATCTGTCAGAATGGCTAAAATTAACCACTTAGGAAACAACAGATGTTGGCAAGGATGTGGAGAAAGAGGATCTCTTTAGCACTGCTGGTGGGAATGCAAACTGGTGCAGCCACTCGAAAACAGTATGGAGGTTCCTCAAAAAGTTAAAAATAGAACTACCCTATGACCCAGCAATTGCACTACTAGGTATTTATTCAAAGGATACAGGAGTACTGTTTCAAAGGGGCACATGCACCCCAATGTTTATAGCAGCTCTATTGACAATAGCCAGAGTATAGAAAAATCTCAAATGTCCATCGACTGATGAATGGATAAAGAAGATGTGGCTTATATATACAATGGACTACTACTTGACAATCAAAAAGAATGAAATCTTGCCATTTGCAACAATGTGAATGGAACTAGAGTGTATCATGCTAAGTGAAATAAGTCAGTCAGAAATCATATGATTTCACTCATATGTGGACTTTAAGATACAAAACAGATGAACATGAGGGAAGGGAAGGAAAACTAATATAAAAACAGAGATGGGGGACAAACCATAAGAAATGTTAAATACAGAGTACAAACTGAGGGTTGATGGCAGGCTGTTGGGTGGGTGTTGGGAAGAACTAAAGGGGTAAGGGGCATGAGCACTGGTTGTTACATGTAAGTGATGGATCACTAAATTCTATTCCTGAAATTATTATTACACTCTATGTTAACTAGCTTGGACTTAAGTTTTGTTTTTTTTTTTTAAAGGAAGAAGTGATAGCCAGATAGTAAAGTGCTTGTAAGGAAAATGTAAATTTTGTTTATGTATATAAATTTATATATAGCAATTTAAAACAGGGGACTGGGGAAGGTCCCCCAGTGCAGCTGCCTTCTGCTCATACTAACTGGGTGTGAGAAACTCATAGGCTAGTTTCCCAGGAAAGCAGACTCTGAGACGGAGTTGTGTGTTGCAGGAGCTTTACTGGGAACTGTTCTCAGTATTGACACGTGTTAGGAAAGGGGGCATAAGCTATGCAGAACTGAGTAGAAGAAGAAATGTGATACAGTTGAAGCAAAGGCTTTGTCTGGTCCCACAGGGAGATATGGGATGGCCCTGCATTGCTGTCCTGAGTTGAAGCAAGGAGGCTGGACCTTCATAACCCACAATTACCCGTCATTGGATGTGAGCTGTCCCAGTGCTCACAAGAGTGTGAATGAGGAGATTCAGTTCAGCCAAGGGCAAGTCCAGGAGAGCAAGTGCTTCAGTCCAGGAACAGAGCTCTTAAAACAACATACCATCCATCACACCGCTGTTACAATATTCAGAGGGTGGCATGGTCAGAAACTGCTCTGCCACCTGAAGTAAATGAGGACTACAAAGTGACTGCCCCATGATAACTTGAAAGAAGCTAGAGCTAAGCCCTAAGAAAAGAATGCAAGTCACTTGACAGCCATTCCTAGGGCTTCTGCACTGGAGATGCCTGCTTGGAAGGACCAACCATAGCTCCTAAGCCACCTCCAGACCCACCATCAACTCTCAACCAACCTGTGGTGACTAATGATGAAACAACTTCTAGCAACTGAAAGAAGACTGAACCTGTACAGGAGACCCAAAGGAGAAGACCGAGATGCAGGAGAAAGATCAGAAAAAATATGGCATCACAGGAGTCAACAGGAGAAATGGCTCAGAGAGAGTGTTCATGCATACCCTTGAGTCAATTGAAAAGACCCACATTTCCATACAGAAATCTGGAATGAAATAATCAGAATATGCATGAATGAAATAATGCATCCTGTGCCCTCTGTGTGTCTGCCCTGCAGCACCAGAACAGATTTTCAGTACACACTGGACAGCAAGACCAGCACATCCCAAATAAACGGGCCCTGCCAGTTAATCAGGTGTCCATCACAACATTTATATGTAGTCATATTGGTTTTGGGAAGCATGTCTACATTATAATTCCCTGGCTTCCATCACCAGCATTAAGAATCAATCAGAATACAAACCCCTTCTGTCAATCAGAGCATGTTTTATTAACAGAAAAACCATGATTCACCTTATTAATCTCACAGGGGGAGTTTAGATCCTGGTAAGCACCACTCGTGTAGTGTACCATAAACTTGATTACAAGGAGAAAACCAAATACAGCATTATTACCATAAAGTCCTCACTGATCGTTTTCTGTCCCTCCCCCCAAAAATGTATTAAAGTCTTAAAATATACAAATCTAAACACATGGTAAAACATTTAAAAAATAAATAAATAAATGTAAGAAAAATTGACCAAATGAAACAGTAACAAAGTATATTTCTAATAACCCAGAATCAAATTCTGAGACAATATTAATATTACATGATGCAAGGTGAGGGAAGATGCCAAAATAATAAAAATTTTTCAATTTGATTCTAAACTTGTGTTTATACAACTAAATATCCTAAAAATATATCAACAAAATTATAGGAATATAGGGGGAAATTGGCAAAAGCATAATCAGAGGTGGAAATTCAAACACACGTTATAATTATGGATAGGTCAAAATTCAGACAAACTTTAAAAAAAATTTTAATAGAATTAAATGACTCAGATAAATTTGACCCATTAAACGTTCATACAATTCTAAATCAACTGTAGAGAACACATATTCTTCTCAACCACTCATGAAACATTAACAAAATTATCATGTCCTAGGTCTTAAAATATTTCAACTAATTTTAAAGAATAAGTACATAATTCAATTTATATTTATTTCCAATTATATTAAAAATCATTCATATAGTTGGATTGTAATATATCATCTTCCTATTGACTGACTTTCCACTTGCCTTGCCCTTTTTATACGTTTTTCTCACCTTTCTTGCCATTTTTTGAATTTATCATTCTTTATTATTCCATTTTCTTCCTTTATTGGAATGACAACTATGTAGTTTTCAAATATTTCTTTTACTGGTTACCTTAGAATTACAAAAGGTGCCCAGGATAATTTCTCTATCTTAATATATACACTGATTAGCAATATTAATTACATCTGCAAAGTCCCTTCACGGGAATACCTAGATTACTGTCTAACTGAATAGAGCACAGGAATTTTGGAGGGACATCTTTAGAATTCTTCCTACAGTAAGTGGCTAATTACTGTCTCCAATCCTTTGGGCTCCGAATGACCAGATCATGATATGACTGTCCATGTGTTATTCTTTGATGATGTGGCGGCATCATTTTTAGCAAGTCTTTGAGAAGGTATAAATTATAGCTTCCTTAATTCTGCCATAGTGTATGTATATTCAGTTTGAACTTCTATTGCTAGGTGCTTATTTGACTTTAGTTGAACCATAATGGTTCATAAATTTCACCAAGTCCTTCTGCAAACCAAAATATCTAAGTGGAATAGGATTGTGTCCTACTTGAAAAACCATAAAGTTAGATGGGAAATGAGAGTGCCATTGTATTGACAGATAAAGTTCATCTCTCATCTCATCATCTCATGATCCTGGAGCCTTACCTCTTATGAGGCATTCTTCTCTGACTGCTACATAACTTATGGATGGCTCCACCACCCTCACTTCCAAACAGCTAAGGTGGCAGATATACTACACCCAGCCTCTTGGCTTATACTCTTAGAGGAGAGTGAAGGAACCTAATCAAGGGAGCATGAGTAAAGACAGTACTCATGGACTTTACCTGGACTCTATAGTTAACATCAGGCCTAATCCTTATAGACCTCTATTACTTGTCTGTGCTGACACCTGGCATTCTAATTTTTAGCTGACTTATCTGGCATTCTAGTGGGTGGAGAAATGTGACTAGCATTGAACTGGTCAAATTCCTGTACAGTCAATCTTCTGATATTTCTAATAGAATTGAAAAACTAGGGGCACCTGGATGGCCCAGTCAGTTAAGCATCTGACTCTTGATTTCTGCTCAGGTAATGATCTCACGTTTCATGAGATTGAGCTCCACATCAGACTCTGTGGTGAGCATGGAGCCTGCCTGAGTAGGCTCTCTTTTGCTGCCCCCCACCTCAAAATAAATAAATAAATATTTTTAAAAAAGAAAAACTGATTTGGTGGACATTCACAAAATCTCTAGCATACATTGACATTGAACGATGCTGTTAATGTGCATGCAAAACCTATAGCATCCCTGACACATCAAACACCCTGAAAACAAATAAGTAATTGCCTATATATGGATCCAGGCTAATGCAGCATAAGAATGCCTTTAAGAAACTCATCAGTGTGAAGTTAGCTACAAATTAGCTCTTGCCCAAGGTGTCCTATTGTTCCTAAAATTATTATTGACACTGCTTGTCACTGGCAGGTAGATTGCAATGGGTAGCTCCCTATCCTATCCATTAAGCAAAACATTTATTTTCACTTGAGCTAATTCTCGTTCAGTTTACAGGCAACTCTGCAGGAGCAACATTACCCCAATTCCATAGTACCTTTTCAGAAAATACATTTTTTCACCTGTTTTGGATTTGGGATGGCATGTCCATGTCTGTTGTTGGCAAGGCTGAGCCAAGAGTCTAGGCAGCTCAGCTGGATTCAGGATTAATTATTAATTATATCTGTTAAACCCATCTGGTTCAATGTGTCATTCAAAGCCACTGTTCCTTTGTGATTTTCTATATGGATGACCCATCCATTGATGTAATTGGGGCGTTAAAGTTCCCTACTACTATTGTATTACTATCAGTTAGTTCCTTTATGTTTGTTATTAACTGCTTTATGTATTTGAGTGCTTTCATCTTGGGTGCATAAATACTTCCAATTGTTAAATCTTCTTGTTGGCTTGTTCCCTTTATGATTATATACTGTTCCTTGTCTCTTTTAACAGTCTTTGTTTTAAACTCTATTTTGTCTGATATAAGTATTACTACCCTGGCTTTCTTTTGACATCCACTTCATGATAAATGTTTCTTCATCCACTCACTTTCAATCTACATGTGTTTTTAAGTCTGAAATGAATTTTTTAGGCAGTGTATAGATAGGTTTTGCCACCGTAAGTATTTTGATTGGAGTTTTTAGTCCATTTACATTCAAAATAATTATTGATAGATACGTATATATTGCCAGTTTGTCACTTGTTTTGTGACTTCTCTGTTTCCTTATTCTCTTCTCTCACAATAAGTTGGCTCTATTTAGTGACATACTTGGATTCTTTTATCTCTGTTTTTTGCATATCTGTTACTGGTTTTCGATTTGCGGTTAGCATTAGATTTGTATATAGTATCTTCTGCATTTAGCAGTCTGTATTAAGTTATGTTCGCTTAAGTTTGAACTCATTCTTTACTCCTGTCCTTCCCACATTTTATATATATGGTATAATACATCCTTTTATTTTGTGAATCCCTTGACTGATTTTCACAGATATATTTTTACTGCTTTTGTGCTTCTTACTTTTCTTAGTCTTACTTGCATTCTTTCCTTTCCACTCAATGAATCCCCTTTAATATTTCTTGTAGGGCTAGTTGAATGGCCACAAACTCCTTTAACTTTTATCTGGGAAACTCTTTATCTCTTCTTGTATTCTGAATGACAGCCTTGCTGGATAGAATATTCTTGACTGCATATTTTTTTCCTTTCAGCACTTTCAATATATCATTCCTTCTGGCCTGTAAACTTTCTGCTGAAAAATCTGCTGATAGCCTTATGGGTTCTCCTTGTGTACAACTGTTTTCTTTTCTCTTGGTGCTTTAAAAATTCTGTCTTTATCACTACTCTTTGTCTTTATCATTACTCTTTAGTAATTACTATGTAATTAAAATGTGTGTGTCTTAATGTGCACTTCCTTGAGTTGATTTTGTTGGGTTATCTCTATGCCTCCTGGATCCACATTTCTATTTTCCTTCTCAAATTTAGGATGTTTTCAGCTATTATTTCTTCAAATAAATTTTCTGCCCCCTTTTCTCTCTTCTTTTTCTAATGGAATCCCTATATTGTAAACGTTATTACACTTGATGGTGTCACTGAGTTCCCTAAGTCTATTCTCATTTTGCATAATGTTTGTTCTCTCACCTGCTAGGTTGATTACTTTCCATTACACTGTCCTCCAGATCACTGACTCATTCTTCCCTTTCTAGTCTACTTTTCATTCCATCAGGTGTATTTTAAATTCACTTAATCTGTTCTTCTCCAGTTCTTTTTTACCTCTTTGTTAAGGGTCTCACTGAGGTCCTATACTCTTTTATTAAGCCCAGTGAGTATAATTATGATCATTACTTTAAATTCTCCTTTAGACATATTACTTATCTCCATTTCATTTAGGTCTTCTGTTGGGATTTTGTCCTGGTCTTTCATTTGTGACATATTCCTCTGTCTCCTCATTTTGTCTAACTCTGTATTTCTGTATGTTAGGAAAGCAGATATGTCTTCTGCTGTTTATAGTGGCCTTATGGGGACACCTGGGTGCCTCAGTCAGTTAAGTGTCTGACTTTGGATTTTGGCTCAGGTCATGATCTCACAGTCTGAGAGTTCAAGCCCCACATCAGGCTCTGCACTGACAGTATGGAGCCTGCTTGGAATTCTCTCTATATAGCTGCCCCTCCCTGACTAGTACTCTCTCTCTCTAAATAAACGTTAAAAAAAAATTTTAAGTAGTGGTCTTACAAAGAAGTGGTCCTATAGTGCTCTGCAGTGTAGTGACCCTGTTCCCTAGGACTTGGTCCTTCAAGGAGGGCCTCCTATGTGTGTTGTGTGTGCCCTGCTGTTGTGCTCTGATGACTTTTCCCTTCAGTCCAATTGTCTGCAATGTCTCTCTTTGCCTGTTGTGGGCAATGTTTGGTCCCTGTGGTGTTAGTGGGTCAGTCTGTGGCCACCTTGGGCTTAAGTGTAGTCAGATCAGTAGCTTGCTATAGACACAGTAGTACCCAATTTCAGATGCTTTCCCTGTATTGCCCCCTGAGAAGCTTTCACTGATGGGTGTGGCCTGCAGTCAGACCAGCAGTTTGCCCCCAGCCTGCTGCTAGGGCCACAGTCTGACATTTGTCCTCTCCCCAGAGGCAGAGTCACTCAGTGTAGTACTGGCCCCATTGGAGCTACCTGCACACTGCCAGGCCTGCGGCACTGCCCTGGCTGGCCTCTAGCCAAGAGCCAATTGGAAGGGGTGGATCTTCAACTTTTGGGGGGAGGCCCAGTGTTAGTAAGGTTTGAGGAAATTCTCTGGGGGAGGGGACATGCAGCATTTAGACTAAAGCAGGCTTGGCTAGAAGGGGTGGATCTGCCAATGTGTGAGGGGTATGGGGCTACAGTGTCATTAATTAGGTAATGAGTGTCAGTGTTGTGCTTCCTACCCTGGTTGGAGGCCCTGTTTATGCTGGGACCAGGGAAGGGAAATTGCACCTGCCAGCTCCTTTGTTCCTGGAAGAGTCTACCAATGATCTTGGCCCCTCCAGCACTTGCTCTGAGATTAATAAATTATGTCCCCTCCCATATGTTCCAGGCACACTTCAAATTATTGCTTCTATGCTATATCTCCACAAGCTGTTTTTTGTGCTGTCTCTTTAAGGGCAGGGACTCAGCTTCCTCTTGACCTTCTGGCTCTCCCAGAGCTGAGCCTGCTGAATTTTTAAATTCCAGGGGCGCCTGGGTGGCTCAGTCGGTTAAGCGTCCGACTTCAGCTCAGGTCACGATCTCACCGTCTGTGAGTTCGAGCCCCGCGTCGGGCTCTGGGCTGATGGCTCAGAGCCTAGAGCCTGCTTCTGATTCTGTGTCTCCCTCTCTCTCTGCCCCTCCCCCGTTCATGCTCTCTGTCTCAAAAATAAATAAATGTTAAAAAAAATTTATAAATTCCAGGTTTTAAGTCCCACTGGCTGTAAGAACTCTCCTAATTTGGCCCCTCTGGTTTTCAAAGCCAAAATTATGGGGGTTTGTTTTTCCCATGTGGGCTCCCTGGTGTGATAGTCTGTTTCTCTCCCTTCTCCATGCCCTCAGGTTCCTCCCCACCATGGATAGACTCAGTCCATTTAGCTCCCATCAAGACTCTGCTCTTCCTACCCTCTTCAGTGAGGCTTCTTCTCTACATTTAGTTGTGGAGTTTGTTCTTCCAGTCTTTGGCCATTGTCTAGGTTATTTACACTGATGTGAGTGTTATCTACTCATCTCATGGGATGAGGTAAACGTAGAGTCCTCCTACTCTGCCATCTTACCACCAGCCCAAAACTTACATTTACTATTAATATAAATCTTCTATGCCATGCCATTGGCTGAATATTTGGTAATAAATGATCATTTAGTAATAGATAATAAAATCATGAGTTGAGGGATCAAGGCAAATTACCAGACCATTAAGTTTTTATTTTGTTAACGAAATATTAAGGTTTATTTTTATTCTATTCTGGAGGAATTTAAGCCATGAAACCAAGATAAGAGTCCTGAAATATGAAATAGGTGTTTGAAGTGTCGTTGTAGATATTTTATAAATTATTGCATAGAGGAAGGGCTTTGAGCAATTCTTAATAATTCCATTCCTGAAGGTGACTAGTTTGATTACTAAGATGCACTGGAAAATGTAGTGTACATAAACACGTGTCTTTCTATAAGGCTACCCAGCACTAACTTGTGAATGTACAACCACTAGATTAATATTGGTTCTTTTCTAAATAAATATGTAATATCAAGTTTGATTTTGCTTCTGCAATATATGATTTCAAAAATTAACTTCCAGGGGCGCCTGGGTGGCGCAGTCGGTTAAGCGTCCGACTTCAGCCAGGTCACGATCTCGCGGTCCGTGAGTTCGAGCCCCGCGTCGGGCTCTGGGCTGATGGCTCGGAGCCTGGAGCCTGTTTCCGATTCTGTGTCTCCCTCTCTCTCTGCCCTTCCCCCGTTCATGCTCTGTCTCTCTCTGTCCCAAAAATAAATAAAACTTTAAAAAAAAAAAAAAAAAAATTAACTTCCAGAGTCACACAGGTGTAAATCTGAGTCTGAAATATAATCATATGCTGTAATACGGAAGAGTGCACATTATGTATATATTAGTTCTGGTTTATCCTTACTCCAATAAGTAATATATTATTTCAAAATTTTTAAATGCTAAAAATGTTATCTTAGTGGCATCCAAAATTCCTAATGAAAAATGGCAACACACCTTGTATTGAGTACCTTGAAACTGGTTTCTGAAAATGAATCATATTGGATCTGCTTTGTAATCTTTGAAGTTTGTTTTTTAAATGGATTTTTTATGAAGTATTATCTGTTAAATCAGATGGTTTCTCCTATATTGAAAGCATTTTGTCTTCTAATTAAAAAATTACTATTTTCAAATACCTACTGTGTATTAAAGCTAAAGTAGGTGGATTAGTTATTTATCACTGTGGAACAAATTACCCTAAACTTCATATCTTACAGCATTAACATTTTTTAACTTTCTTATTCAGCAAACATTTATTTAGTTGTAAAAAGAAATAACCAAAACATTTTCATTCTGGGTAATCCAATATAAATAATATGTTAAAATGAAAGATGAAACAATCAAGTCAAGGGATTCTAAAGATTTGATAGATGTGCCTCCCTTATTCCAGAACTCAGTAGACTATCAGTTTAGCCTACAACCAAAAATCTTCATCTGTCATGAGAATGCTTGACTCCCCCAAAGTACCTTATTCTGTACACTTTTAACAATGTATTATGTATTACCTGCTTTCCTTAGCTGAGGTTCATTCATGAATTATTGTGATGATGGAAAAGTCTATTTTCCATTCACTGTTTTGTCTGGTCATCCTTGCTCATCCTTAAGAGTCATGAGTAGGAGTTTGCCTATATTCCACTTATGTATATACTTTTGTCCTTATTTAAACACGTTTTTGGTATACTTTTACAAAATCATCCTAATAGAAATGAAAAGTCAATACCTCCCTCCTAATCAAATATGCTACTGGGAAATTCATTTCTGAAGTAGAAACTGACTATTCTAAAAAGCAAATTAATGAGAATTTAGTCATTCATTATGTGAGAATAAGCAAATACTTAATAATTAATCTTTTATTTCCTTATGAAACTGAATTTTATGCATTTCCTATTCAAATTAATATAATAAGTAAAAACAAGGCAAAAAGACTAACATTACTTCATACCTTACTAGGTGCCGGGTATGGTGAAATGTCCCCTTGCCTATTCTGATTTTAGTAACTCATTATTAGGATTAGAGATTAGAAGATATTTTCCAATGATAGCTTCCACTTATTGAAAAACTCTCATATGTCCACAAGCCAAGGACTTCACGTGAATCATTGAAAATACTCTTACCTGGGTATAATTAGCCTCATTTAATGCATGATGAACTTTAAGCTCAGAGAGATTAAGTAGCATCTCATGTCTAATAGCTTGTTAGTGCCAGTCTTTGGAGTCAGATAGATAGCTCCTCATTTGAATTATAATTTTATGTTTTCTTTTTTTAATATGAAGTTTATTGTCTTCTTGATGATGTTTGTATTTGTATAGTAAATGTAAGCCCCAATACACCTAGCTCTTTTATATTGTTCATATATATGTACATAGATATTTTTAATCAGACAATTCAGAGAAAATATCTTCACCCCAGACATATTTTTTTCTTACACCTTAGGCATAGATCTATGTATTCATGTTTTGCTCAAATTATTCTTTTTCCTTCACAATTATTCTTTCTGTTGAGATGTTTATTCTTATCATTTTCGATTAATAATTATATTTACCACAATAATCTCTACCTTTTTTCTGTAAAAATTTGATGCCACTTTTTAGCATGCTCAACATTCTCACTACTAGTGTAGTTTTAAAACTCAATATTCTAGTATTGTACATTAACAACTACAAAAGTTAGCTGAAATAAAAACACAATAGAGGACAAAAACTTGATATGTGAGGCTTAGATGACTTTCCATAAGTGCTCATGTCATTCTGTGGGTAAAATCAAGTTGACTTGGCCTTACTTTAGAGAGTAACTTGTTTACGGTCCATGAAGTTCATGTGCTGAGAGTCTATACATAGAGCTGTTTTCAGATATATGGTGACAACTATTACTAGTCTATGTGTTTGTATTTCTATGCAATATGCATGTGTGTTTCTCCCCCTCTTCTTTCTTTTCCTTCATCTGTCTGCTGTTTCCTTCTCTTTTTATGTTTTAACATTTATTTATTAGGTCTGTTTTTCAGCTTTATAGAGATATAATTGACATATAACATTGTGTCATTTTAAGGAGTACAACTTGATTTGATACACTTATACATTGTAATATGATTACCACCATAGCATTAGCTGCTCACCTCTGTCACATCACATGAGACCACTTCTTTTTTATGGTAAGAACATTTCAGATGTACTCTTTTAGCAATTTTCAAGTAGACAATACAATACTGTTAATTATAATCACAATGCTATGCATTAGATACCCAGAACTTATTCATCTTCTAACTGGAAGTTTATGCCCTTTGACCAAAACCTCCCTAATTCCCTCAGCCCCCACCTCCTGGTAACCATCATTCTACTTTCTATGAGTTCAGTTTTTTTAGAGTTCACATGTAAAAGATACCATACAATATTTGTCTCCCTCTGTCTTATTTCACTTAGCATAATGCCCTCAAGGCCCATACATGTCACAAATGTCAGGACTTCCTTCTTTTTAATAGCTGCCTAATATATCACTGTGCTATGTATATATTTCTTTCAAGATCTTGTTTACATTTTCTTTTGATATACACCCAGAAATAGGATTACTGGATCATATGGCAATTCGGTGTTCAACATTGAGGAATCTCAATACTGTTTTCCATAGTGGCTGTATACATTTACATTTCTATCAATATTGCATTTAGGTTCCCTTTTCTCGACATCCTTGCCAATACTTGTTGTCTCCGGTCTTTTTGATGATAGCCATTCTAATAGGTGTGAAGTGATATCTCATTGTGGTTTTGATTTGCATGATTAGCAACACTGAGCATCTTTTCATATAGCTATTGTCCATTTGTATGCTTTCTTTGCAAAAATGTCTATTCAGTTACTCTGCCCATTTTTTAATATTATAAAAATCTTATTTAAAATATTGGGGGTTTTGTTGTTATTGAGTCATATGAGTCTTTTTAATGTTTGTTTATTTTTGAGAGAGAGAGAGAGAGAGAGGCAAAGAGAGGGACAGAGGATCCAAAGTGGGCACTGTGCTGATTGCAGCAAGCCCAATTCAGAACTGTAATTCACAAACCACAAGATCATGATCTGGGTTACCAATCGAGCCACCAGGCGCCCCAAGTCATATGATTTAAAAACAGTTAAAATATTTTATTTATTATTGAGAGAGAGAGAGAGAGACAGAGCATGAGCTAGGAAGGAGCAGAGAGAGAGAGGGACACAGAATCTGAAGCAGACTCCAGGCTCTGAGCTGTCAGCATAGAGCCTGACACAGGACTCGAACTCACAAGCCTTGAGACCTTGACTTGAGTGGAAGCCAGACGCTCAACTGACTGAGCCACTCAGATGCCCCATATGATTTTTTTTTATAGGTTTTGGATATTGACCACTTATCAGATATATGATATGCAAATATTTCCTCCCTTTCCATGTGTTGTCTTTTCATTTTGTTGAATATTTCTTTTGTTGTACAGAAGCTCCAGCCCTACTTATTTATTTTTGCCTTTGTTACTTGTGCTTTGGTGTCATAACCAAAACAATCATTGCCAAGACCAATGTCAAGGAGATTTTCCTTATGTTTTCTCCTAGGAGGTTTACAGTTTCAGGTCTTATGTTTAAGTCTTTAATTCATTTCTAGTTAATTTTTATGAGTGGTATAAGACAGGGCTCTAATTTCATTTTTTTGCATGTGGTTATCAGATTTCCAAAAACCATTTATTGAAAAGACTATCTTTTCCCCCATTGAGTACTCTTGGCTCCCTTTCCAAATATTATCTATACAGGGGTTTATTTCTGGGCTCTCAATCTGTTTCATTCATCTATAGGTCTACTTTTATGCTTGTAGTATATTCTTTTGAGATAATTATAGCCTTGGAGTATAGTCTGAAATCAGGAAGTACAATGCTTCCAGCTTTGTTCCTTCTCAGGGTTGTTTTGGCTATTTGGAGTCTTTTGTGGTTCCATAAAATATTAGGATTGTTCTTTTCTATTTCTATGAAAAGTACCTGGAATGTTGATAGGGATTGTATTGAATCTACAAATGGATTTGAGTAGTGTGGACAATTTTCACAAAAGTAATTCTTCCAATCCATGGACATGGATTATCTTTCCATTTATTTGTGTCATCTTCAACTTTTTTTATCAAGCCTTATGGTTGATAAGATCAGATCTTTCACTTCCTTGGTTACATTTATTCCCAAGTATTTTAATATCCTGATATACTTTGAATGAGATTACTTTTTTTTCAGATTGTTAGTATGTAAAAAACATAACTGATTCCTGTATGTTGATTTTATACCCTGCAACTTCATTGAATTTGTTAAGAGTTCTAAGAGTTTTTGGTTGAGTTTTAGGATTTTCTTGTATAAAATTATATAATCTGCAAATAAAGTCAGTTTTACTTCTTCCTTTCTGATTTGCATGGCTTTTCTTTTCTTATCTTACCCAATCGCTCTAGCTAGGACTTCCAGTACTATATTGAGGAGTGGTAAGAGTTGGCACCCTTATGTTTCTTCTTATCTCAGAGGAAAAGCTATCAACCTTTCACTGTTAGGTATGATATTTGGTGTGAGTTTGTCATATATGGCTTTATTATAATGAGATATATTCCTTCTATGTATCCATTTGTTGAGGATTCTTATCATGAAGCAATGTTATATTCTGTTAAATGCTCTACTTGCATCTATTGAGATGTTATGATTTTGACCTTTAATTCTACTAATGTGGTGTATTACATTTATTGATTTGTGTATGTTGAATAATGCTTAAATTCCACAGATAAATCCCTCTTGATCAGAGTGTATGTCTTTTTAATGTACTGTTGAATTCAGTTTGTTAATACCTTACTGATAATCTTTGCATCTATGTTCATAAGGAATTCCATTTATTTCCTCATACTGTCATCATCTGGCTTTGGTATCAGGGCAATACTGGCCTCATAGAATGAGTGTGAGTTTTCCCTCATCTTCAATTTTTTGGAAAAGTTTGAGAAGGATTGGCATTAATTTTTCTTTGGTAGAATTTACTAGTAAAACCATCTGGTTCTGGTCTTTTCTTTGTTGGGAGGTTTTTGATTACTGATTCCAATCACCTTACTTGTTATTGATCTGTTTATATTTTTTCTTTCTTCAGGATTCACTCTTGGTAAGTTGTATGTTTCCAGGAATGTATCCACTTCTTCAAGGTTATCCAGTGTATTTTCATAAAGTTGTTCATAGTAGTAACTTTAATCCATTCAGTCACTGTGTCTTTTTGATTGAAGAATTCAATCCATTTAAATATAGAGTAATTATTGATATGTAAGGCTTTACTAATGCCATCTTGTTTAGTGTTTGCTGGATATTTTGGAGTTCCCTTGTTCCTTTTATCCCTCCCTTTCTGCTTTTTTTAAACATCAACATTTATAATACTAATTTCTATAGATCAGGAATCCTGGCAGTACTTATTAGATCCTCTAAATTAGAGTCTCTTTCAGGCATGAATCAAGATGTTACCTTGGGATGCAGTCATCTTAAGGCTTAACTGGAGAAGGATCCACTTCCTCCTGTCCTTGTTGGCAAGATTCAGTTCATGTACTATTGAGCCAGAGCCCTTCTTCCTGGCTTTTGGAAAAAGGTCAATCTCAGTTCCTTTCTATGTGTGCCTACTCAAGGTGGATCTCAAAACATGGCACCTTGCTTCATTAGTGCAAGCAAGGGAGAAAAGTCAGACAGAGAATATAAGCGTGATGGGAACATTAGTTTTTTATTACCTAATGTAAGAAAGGACACCCCATCTCTTTTGTGATATTCTGTTAGAAGTAAGTCAGGAGGTTTCACCCAGATTCAATAATAGGAATCAACCAAGAAACAAAAGTGTGAGGAGGTATAAATTTTTGAGATCCATTCTATGATTGAAGATATGGTCTAGCTTACTAAATGTCTCACGTGTGCTTAAAAAGAATTTGTATTCTGCTGTTGTCAGATAATATGTTCCATAAATGTCCAGTAGGTTTCATTGGATGATGGGATATTCATTTCTTCTATACCTTTATTGTCTAAGGTCCTATAAAGTACTGAGAGAAAGATGGAGAATTCCTCAACTGATAATAATATAATGGAGTTCTCCTTTCAGTTCTGTCAATTTTGCTTCACATATTTTGCAACTCCCTTGTTTTGTTCACATACATATAATACTGTTATGTCTTCTTGGTGGATTGACCCTTTTATTATTATGTAATGTCACTCTGGAACTTTTCTTTGCTCTGAAGTCTACTTTTATGTTAATATAGCCATTAAAGCATTCTCCTGATTAGTGTTTGCATCATATATTTGTTTTCATCATTTTACCTTTAACCTACATATGTTATATTTAAAGGGAGATTTTTTTTTAGAAATTTGTGTCATTTAAATATCGATTTCTGCAATCCCTGTTTTTCAATTGATGTGTTTGCCATTTTTATATAATGTAATTATTGATATATAAGAATTTAACCCTACCATCAGGTTATTTGGTTTCTGTTTCTTCCCACTCTTTGTTTCCCATTTCCTGACTTTTTATAAGTTATTTGAACATTTTTCAGCACCACACTTTAATTTATACTATTTTTTTAAAGACCATATAAAAACAGTATACACTAAAACAACTGTATAAACATGTGAAAACTAAAAGTTTCTTTGTAGTTGTTCTAGAGATTACAATATATATACATACAGCTTATTACAGTCTGCTGGTATTAACATTTTACCACTTGAAGTGGAATGTTGGTAACTTATCATCATTTAGGCCCCTTTACATCCACACAAAGTGATCCCCACTATGATATCATTGTCTCAAATATTTTTCTGCATATAATGAGAACTTTATCTAGCAGTTACAGTTTTTGCTTTCAATCATCACACTTTTCAAAACTCAACAGTAAAAGAATAATCTATTGTATGTGCCCATGTATTTAGCCTTTCCATTGTTCTTTCATTCTGGTATTCCAAGTTTGCTTTTAATACAATTTTCTTTCTTTCTTACCAATTTCCTTTAGCTATTCTTTTAGAACAGGTCTGATGGTTACAAATTCTTTTTCTTTATCTCAGAATGTCTTTCACTTTCATTTCTAAAAGGTATTTTTTCTGGATATAGAATTCTGTGTTGAGAGTTCTTTTAGCACTTGAAAATAAATGTTCTGTTACT
This sequence comes from Neofelis nebulosa, assembly GCF_028018385.1. Classification (NCBI taxonomy): domain Eukaryota; kingdom Metazoa; phylum Chordata; class Mammalia; order Carnivora; family Felidae; genus Neofelis; species Neofelis nebulosa. The sequence continues at coordinate 44,686,687 of NC_080784.1, forward strand.
TCTTTTGTCCTCCATTGTTTCTGAGGAAAAAACTGTCATTTGAATCAAGATTCCACTCACTGACTTAACTAGAGAGGACCATCACCTTGTTATTGCAAGATGGTGGCAGTGGAAGTCAGAGTTCCATACACAGGCTCTGTAAAATTGCCTTGTTAACATAGTGGGTATTGAAGACAGGATTTCACCCACTGGCTCTGCTGCTGCAGTGCCTGTTATTGTGGGAGAGGATTGCCACTTTTTTTCACATATTATTTGTCTTCAGAGAAACAGTCATGGTTAAAAGTTTCTGACAAGGTGGAGGAGTTAAGATGGCAGAGAAGTAGGGTCCCGGGGCTTTCCTTGTCCCTCAAACACAGCTATATTGAGGTCATATCACTTGGAACACCCAGGAAAATGATCTGAGAAGTAGCAGAAGAATCTCCACTGTTGGAGGGAGACAGTGTGGCAGGTAGAAGTTGCGTGGAAGTGAATTGGGGTAGAGAAAAATGGTGGTGCTATGGAGGGGAGGGAACCCTTCCTGTGGAAAGACAAAAGGGAGAGAAAGAGAGATGGGTGGAGAAAGTGTGGCACTGAGTTCACATAGGAGGAAAACCTCTCTGGACCATGGATTAGGGATCAAGAAGTGCTGCATTCCACAGGATTTTTGTTGTTGTTGTTGTGTGTGTGTGTGTGTGTGTGTGTGTGTGGTGGTTTTTTTTGTTTTTTGTTTTGTTTTGTTTTGTTTTGTTTTTGTTTTTGTTTTTTGCAAACAGTGTTTGGAGCTCAAACTCTGAGGTTTTGGAAGTGCACAACTTTCCCCAGAGTGGAGCTGTGGTGTGCACTTCTGGGGTAGAGGGAGCTGGCCCTGGATAGCATTCATTCTTGATGAAACAAATATAGCAAATATAACAAAATACAGCATCCATTCTTGATAAATAACCCGCAATGAAGTAGGGATAGAGGGAACATACACAAACATTATAAAGGCCATACACAAAAGACTCACAACTAATAACATCCTCAATGAAGAAAACCTGAGAGCTTTTTCTCTATGGTCAGGAACAAGACAGGGATGTCTACTCTCACCATTGTTACTTAATAGAGTACTAGAAGTCATAAAACCTCAGCAATTAGACAATAAAAAGAAATAAAAGGCATCCAAATTGGCAAGGAAGAAGTCAAACGTTCATGCTTCACAGATGACATAATACTGTATGTAGAAAACCCAGAAGAAAAAATTGCTAGAACTGATACATGAATTCAGCAAAGTTGCAGGCTATAAAATCAATGAAAAGAAGTCTGTTGCATTTTTATACACCAATAATGAAGCAGAAGAAAGAGAAATCAAGGAATCAATCCCATTTATAATTGCAAAATAATCAGTAAGATACCTAGGAATAAACCTATGCTAAGAGGTAAAAGATCTATATTCTGAAAACTATAGAAAACATTGATGAAAGAAATTGAAGAAGACACAAAGAAATGGAAAAATATTACATGCTCATGGATTGGAAGAACAAAAATAGTTACAATTTTTATACTACCCAAAGCAATCTACATATTCAATGCAATTCCCATCAAAATACCACCAACATTCTTCACAGAGCTAGAACAAACAATCCTAAAATTTGTATGGAACCACAAAAGACTCTGAATAGCCAAAGCAATCAATCCTCAAGAAGAAAAGGAAAGCTGGAGGAATCACAATTCTTAACTTCAAGCTGTATTACAAAGCTGTAGTCATGACGACAGTATGGTACTAGCACAAAAGCAGACACATAGATCAATGGAAGAGAATAGAAAACCCAGAAATGGATCCACAACTATATGGTCAACTCATCTTTGACAAAGCAGGAAAGAATAACCAATGGAAAAAGACAGTTTCTTCAGCAAAAGATGTTGGGAAAACTGGACAGCAACATGCAGAAGAATGAAACTGGACCACTTTCCTACACCATACACAAAAATAAACTCAAAATGGATGAAAGACCTAAATTTAAGACAGGAAGCCATCAAAATCCTAGAGGATAAAACAGGCAACAACCTCTTTGAAATTGGCCACAGCAACTTCTTACTTGACATGTCTCCAGAGGCAGGGGAAACAAAAGCAAAGATGAACTATTGGGATCTCAACAGGATAAAAACTTCTGTAAAGTGAAGGAAACAATTAGCAAAACTAAAAGGCAAGCAACAAAATGGGAGAAGATATTTGAAAATGACATATCAGATAAAGGGTTAGCATCCAAAATCTATAAAGAACTTATCAAACTCAACACCAAAAAATAAATAAAATAATAAAAATAAAAATAATAATAATAATAATAATCCAGTGAAGAAATGAGCAAAGGACATAGATACTTTTCCAAAGAAGATATCCAGATGGCTAACAGACACGTGAAAAAATGCTCAGCATCACTGATCATCAGGGAAATACAAATCAAAACCACAATGAGATACCATCTCACATCTGTCAGAATGGCTAAAATTAACAATTGAGGCAACAACAGATGTTGGTGAGTATGCAGCAAAAGAGGAACCCTTTTGCACTGCTGGTGGGAATGCAAACTGGTGCAACCACTCAAAAACAGTATGGAGGTTCCTCAAAAAATTAAAAATAGATCTACACTATGACCCAGCAATTGTACTACTAGGTATTTATCCAAAGGATACAGGAGTGCTGTTTCGATGGGGCACATGCACCCCAGTGTTTATAGCAGTGCTATCAGCAATAGCCAAAGTATGGAAAGAGCCCAAATGTTTTCCATCAACTGATGAATGGATGGAGATATATGTGTGTGTGTGTGTGTGTGTGTGTGTGTGTGTATTTGCAACAATGTGGATGGAACTAGAGTATACTATGTTAAGCGAAACTAGTCAGAGAAAGACAAATATATGACTTCACTCATGGAATTTAAGATACAAAAGAAATTGGGGCGCCTGGGTGGCTCAGTCGGTTGAGCGGCCGACTTCAGCTCAGGTCATGATCTCACGGTCCATGGGTTCGAGCCCCGCGTCAGGCCCTGTGCTGACAGCTCAATGCCTGGAGCCTGTTTCGGATTCTGTGCCTCCCTTTCTCTGACCCTCCCCCATTCATGCTCTGTCTCTCTCTGTCTCAAAAATTAATAAACATTAAAAAAAATTTAAAAAAAAGAAATTAACATAAAGAAGGGAAGCAAAAATAACATAAAAACAGAGAGGGGGACAAAGCCTAAGAGACTCTTAAATACAGAGAACAAATGGTGGGTTGCTGGTGGGGTGTTGGGCAGGGGATGGACTAAATGGGCAAGGGGCATTAATGAGGACACTTGGATGAGCACTGGGTGTAATATGTAGGTGATGAATCAACTGGATTCTACTCCTGAAACCAATATTATACTATATGCTAACTAACTAGCATGTTTAAAAACTAGTAGTCTTTAAATAAAAACTTTAAAAACAACAAAACACCAAATAAACACAGAAATAAAAGTGCTGAAAGGAAAATAATGGCAATTTAGAATTCTAGGTGCAATAATTAGACATATCTTATGAAAATGAAGATAAATAAAAACTTTTTCAAACATAAAAAAACAGTGAAAGAATTATCACCACCAGTAGCACACTGTAAGGAATACTAAAGAAAGCTATTCACACTGAAGGAAGTGATTCCACATGGAAGCACAGATCTATAAGAGGAAATGAAGAGTACCTGAAAGATTAAACATGTGGGTAAATGTAAAAGACTAAATTTTTGAGAACACTATTGACTCTTTCAGGTGAAAATAATAGCAGTATATAAGTCGAATTTATTAAATGTGTAGAATTAAATGTAGGAGCACCAAGGGTAGGAGGAGATAACAAAAATTATACTGTTGTAAAGTATTCTGTTGTTAGGTAGGATAATACTAATTCAAGGTAGACTGTGATAAATTAAGGATAAATGTTATAATCTCTGGAGTAGCCACCAAAAAAATTAATATTTAAAAAGACAGCTAGAGGGTCGCCTGGGTGGTTCAGTTGGTTAAGCTTCCAAATTTGGCTCAGGTCATGATCTCATGGTTCATGTGTTCAAGTCCTGCATCAGGCTCCATGCTGACAGTGTGGAGCCTGACTGTAATTCTCTCTCTCTCTCAAAATAAATAGTAAACTTTAAAAAAGAAAAAAAGGACAGCTACAAGAGCCAACAGGGAAGAAAAACAGATTAATCCTCAATTATCCTAAAAGAAAAACAGAGGTGGGGGAAAGAACAAAGAAATGTGGGACAAATAGAAAACACATAATAAAATGGTAGACTTAAAACCAATAGTATCAGAAGTTATATTAAATGTAAATGCTTTTTAACACTTCAATTTGAAAACATTATATGACTGAATTTAAAAAATATAAGATTCAACTCTATTCTGTTTACATCAGATACATCTTAAATATAAGGAAAGATACATTGAAAGTTAAAGGATGAAAAAGATATCTGTATGCAAAGAACTGTAAAAAAGTTGGTATGGCTATATTAATATCAGAAAAAAAGTAAAATTAAAAACTAAGACTATTAGAAATAAAAAGAATTATGTCGTGATAAAGGGTCAGTTACTTCATCAGAAAAGCATACCAATCCTAAAGATATATGCACTAAAATATAACTTGAAAACATGTGAAACACCAATAATATACCTAAAACAAATAACATATGAACAACAATAATAGGCAATTTTAACACATGTCTCTCAGGAAATAATAGAAAAGGGAAAAAAAATTAAAGGTTTCAAAAATACTGGTAACAAACTTGACTTTATTGACATTTTTCAATAATCGCAAATTGTACATTTTTTAGTGCACATGGAGCACTCACCAAAGTACTTCATAGTCTGGACCATAAAGAAAACAATAATTTCAAAGAATTGTTAATTGTGTATGTATGTTCCCTGCCTATGATTGAATTAATTATAAATCAATAAGAAAAGATTAAACTGAAAATATCCAAATATTTGGAAGTTAAACAATACACTTCTAAGTAACCTATAATTCAGATATCAAAGTGAAAATTAGAAAATATTTTGACCTAAAAAGAACTACCCTATGACCCAGCAATTGCACTGCTAGGTATTTATCCAAGAGATACAGGTGTGCTGTTTCAGAGGGGCACATACACCCCAATGTTTATAGCAGTGTTATCAACAATAGCCAAAGTATGGAAAAAGCCCAAATGTCCATCAATGGATGAATGGATAAAGAAGATGTGGTATATATACAATGGAGTATTACTCGGCAATCAAAAAGAATGAAATCTTGTCACTTGCAACTACGTGGATGGAACTAGAGGGTATTATGCTAAGTGAGATTAGTCAGCGAAAGACAAGTATCATACGACTTCACTCATGAGGACTTTAAGAGACAAAATACATGAACATAAGGGAAGGGAAATAAAAATAATATAAAAACAGGGAGGGGGACAAAACAGAAGAGACTCACAAATATGGAGAACAAACTGAGGGTTACTGGAGGTGTTCTGGGGGGGAGGATGGGCTAAATGGGTAAGGACCACTAAGGAATCTACTCCTGAAATCATTGTTGTACTATATGCTAACTAACTTGGATGTAAATTTAAAAAAAATAAAATTTAAAAACAAAATTAAAAGAAAACTACTAGGCAAAAATTAAGGTCAAATAGGAAAACATCCACAATAAAAAAAAAATAGAAAAGAAAAGAAAGGAAAGGAAAGGAAAAGAAAAGAAAAGAAAAGAAAAGAAAAGAAAAGAAAAGAAAAGAAAAGAAAAGAAAAAGAAAATATTTTAACCTGAAGAATAATAAAAATACAACATATCACATTTCATGAAATGAAGCTAACGAAGTATATAGAGCAAATTTACACCTCTAAAATATTTAGAAAATGTTTAAAATAAATGAACTAAATTTCCACTTCCAGAAGCTAGGAAAAGAGCAAATTTTAAAAAGGCAGAAATCAATGAAACAGAAAACAGAGATGCAATAAAGAAAAAAAAAAAAGACGAGGTGGTCTGAAAAGATTAATAGATTTTAGTTAATGTGAAAACACTTATCAACCCTGATCAGAAAGATCCCATAAAAGGTTAATAACACTAAGAAAGGTTTTTAAGAACAACTTTATGTCAAATGATTGACCATTAAATGAAATAGACTCCTTTAAGATTACAATATATGAAAAACCTACTGCAAGAATAAATTAAAAACCTGAATAGTCCTCTGTTAAAGAAATTGAATCCATAATTAAAGTACAACTCACAAAGAAAATTCCAGTTTCATCGGTGAATTCTGACAAATATTTCATTGGAAAAGTAAACAATTTCATACAAAATTTCAAAAAATGAAAATGAGAGAAACTTTACCTAACTCAATTTTTCAGCCTTGCCACTAAACTCTGATAGGGATTAACCTTTGCCCCTGAGACCCAAGCCCAGGCTCTCTGGGTTCTTCTGTCTTCTAGGATTCACCCTATGGGTCACTTAGCCAAGGGACAAGGGAAAAGCAGTGGTTAGAGCAAGAGTCCTAGACAGTAGCATAGTCCTTAAGGCAAACACAGCTTCCCTCAGAAGCCATGGATTCGGGTTTTGGGGAAGGTGAGGTGGGAAAATATCAGGATTAACTGAGATCTGTATACAGCCAGCCAAGTCCAGTGAGAAGGACTAGGAGGAAGAACATGGACTACCACCCAGAGCTCTTCCTGAGTAAAAGCAGTTGATGCAGATTGCCAGCATCTGAGTTTCCAAGCAAGTAAGCAGGAGTGGGTGGTAGGAGAACTGGGAAAAAGAGCTCAGGGAGCCTGGTTGGGATGGAGATGCCTGAGTAGAGATGAGTATCTTCAGTTAAGGGCCCTGAAATGACAGAACTGCAGCCTCAGGGGTGGAAGCAGAAAGAAAAACAGATGCACATGCAAATAGTTCCACACTCAGTTTATTGTTTCCTTCAACTGTGCCCAAGGGAGCAAAGGTGAAATTTTCATTTCTCAGTGAGATACTCTCTGATATCCATTGCCTTCTGAAGGAATTATTAGTTACTGTGGAAGAGAAAAAAGACACACAGGCTTAAGGTATTGAGAGCAATAAATTCCCTTCCACCGCAGAATATACAAACTGGGGGTACTGCCAAGCAAAAAAATTCACATGTCAAAAAAAAGGACTCTAGGGTCTCCTGGGTGGCTCAGCCGGGTAAGCATCAGACTCTTGGTGTCAGCTCAGGTCTTGATCTCAGGGTCATGAGTTCAAGTTCCACATTGGGCTCCACGTTGGGAATGGAACCTACTTAAAAAAAATTCTAGACAAAATTTTTGTTAATTTTGCTTGTGAAATTATTTGGCCATGAGTAACATTTACGCTACAATTTTATGAGATTTCTGGAGAAGCATCATTTTTAATCAGAAGTATTTGCAAATGAGAAAATCTTACATTTTTCTACATACAATAAAATGTTCATGAATATGAATCAAACTGCATTATTTTTTAGAAATTGAAATATATATTAATTGTAACTTTTCCATATCTTGGAGCCAATCTGTTTGGTTTTTCATGTTGTAAATAGTTTTGTTTTTGGCAGTTGGAAACTCATAGGACTTAAATATTGTGCCTTCAATGCCTAACGGATAAGGTGGCCCTGATTATAAATTTACTTTATAGACTAATTTACATAACAGATATCTTACTGGATTCAACCTTTAATTCCATTCTACCCACAAGAGATAGTTCCCAACAGACTTAAAAGAACAATATTGAATGAAGAAAAAAGACCAATAAGATTAGTAAAGATTAATACATTGTTTCTGATTTAGTACTTTATTAATTAAACTACCCAATAAATATTATAGATTATGAATTTCATTTTAATTTCAAACATTTATTTTAAGAGACAGCTTCTAATATACTTACCTACTGTTATGTGTTTGGATGCTTTCCTGTGATTTGGATCTAAATAAACAACGAAATAATACTTTTAGTTTGATACAATACAATACAATAAAGTTATTTTATATTTTTAATGGAAGTTTCTTCCTCTTTGCCTGCAAAAGAATGGTAAAAAAGAAATATCTCCCAAATGTCTACATTTATACTACTTATTACCAAAAGTCAAAATCAAATTTTTGGATCCATAGATTTTTTTCTGATCCTCTAACCAACAGAATTAGAGAAAAAAATAATAAATTGAAGGCAAATTAAATGAGGTTTATTGACAGAGAAAATAATATAGATGATAAGATTAGGGAGATAATTCAGTGATAAGTGATATAATTTTACCCTTCTCATCCTTTCCCTACCTCTGCTATTTTATATCTTCAGACCTTAAAGAAGATGTTTCCAACTATTCTCACTATGAAACACCCCTTTTTAATATACAGTTGACCCTTGAACAACAAAGGGGTTAAGGGTGTCAACCCCCACAGAGTTGATTACCACACATAACACTTTTGACTCCTCTAAAGTTTAATTACTTAATAATCTACTGTTGACTGGAAGCCTTTCTGATAACATAAAGGGTTGATTAACACATTTTATACTTCATATATATATATATATATATATATACATACATATGTATATATATATAAAATAAACTGTATCTTACAATAAAGTAAGCTGGGGAAAAGAAAGGCTATTAAGAAAATCATAAAGAAGATACATTTATGGTACTATATTTATATATTTATCAAAAAGCCCATGTGTAAGTGGATCTGCACGGTTCAAATCCATGCTGTTCGAAGGTTAACTGTAGTTAGTTCTCCCCCAAACCAATAAAGGGATCTAGACTTGTGTCTACTGACATGCACAACCCATTAGATTTCCAGCATTTAAAAAAATTCTTGTTTTGGTAGTGTTAACCATGCCTTTGACTATCCCTCAGTCCAGTTGAATACCACTTCTAGAAGATGATTATGTGAATCCCATATTCTATAATGGGAGAGGGGACAAATGGAGTAGTAATAATATTAATTATGTGTGTATGTGAAGTTCAAGAGTAATCACTCATTCATTAACAACTTATTCTTTAAGCATGTACTCTGCTAGGCGTACAGAGCATTACCCTCAAGTGATTTCAGAGTATATATAGGGAAAGTGATGCTTCTAGGTAAGCAAAAGTTTGGAAGAATTGTGTTGAGCATTCTCTTGACAGGAAATGGAGACAATAAAGAAAATTAGCTCTTTTTTCATACCTAGTTGGGAGAATGTAACTAACATCTATAAAAGAGTAATTATGTTAGGAGATATCCAAAAATAACAGAGAGAATAAAGGATGTAGAAATTCCATAACCTTCCCTAATGGAGGAAGTGACTTCATCAGAAAGGATAGAAACTATAAATGTTGTGGTGCAGCCTGAAATTTTAACCTGTGGCTATAAAGGGATATACTGGAATACTAGTAGATTGAAAGTAACTAAAAGACACTTTAAGGAAAAATGTCAGACAGTACAAGAAAACTAAAATTCTAATAAGGGAGAAAGAAATGTGAGAAGACCAATAAATATTTGATGACTTTAGAAGGATCACAAGGCCACAACTATGGAGCATGGGAAACTAAAAATTTAAGAAGAATTCAGAGAACCTTTGTTAACACAATTGTGGGCTGTTGCGGGGCTGTGAGAAGCAAAGAATTTTAGTGTGTTTATGATACCATCTCTGTGATAAACCCCTCCTAGGTGGAGTTTACCCCATTGTTTATATTGAGTTTGTGGATATAAATGTAATCTGAACAAAAAAGTAGTTTTTTCCTTTGTGTACCTCATCATAAAGAATGTAAAAAATGCTCTGCTTATGAGTTACTTCCACATAATAATTATAGATATCTTGTCTCATTAGATTTAACTAGTTTTTTTCCTGTGTATCAAAAGAGTAGGGAATCAATAAAAATTTAGTCAACTGAGAAAAAAGACTGAGTTAATAAATATTTATTCCTAGAACGAAAAACACCGATAAATTGTTTTTTAGGACAGTACTTTATCATCTGTGGCTGCTAAAAAATAGTAAGCAATTATTTGTTCACTATTTTCTTTTTTAAAAGTTATTTATTTACTTTGAAAGAGAGAAAGAGAAAGAGGGAGCAGGGGGAGGGGTTCAGAGGAGAGGAGAGAGAGAATCCCAAGCACGCCCTGCACGGGTTCAATCACATGATTTGAGCCGAAATCAAAAGTGGATGCCTAACCAACTGAGTCACCCAGGTGCCCCTGTTCATTCTTATTTTCTTTTTTTTTTTTTATTTTTTTATTTTTTATTTTTAATTTTTTTTTCAACGTTTTTTATTTATTTTTGGGACAGAGAGAGACAAAGCATGAACGGGGGAGGGGCAGAGAGAGAGGGAGACACAGAATCGGAAACAGGCTCCAGGCTCCGAGCCATCAGCCCAGAGCCTGACGCGGGGCTCGAACTCACGGACCGCGAGATCGTGACCTGGCTGAAGTCGGACGCTTAACCGACTGCGCCACCCAGGCGCCCCTTCATTCTTATTTTCAAGATACACTTATTTATGAGAAAAACTTTCTAAGTTACTTACCTGCTGGTATATGTTTGAGCACTACTTTCTGAACTGGATCTAAATAAAAATAAAAAATAAAAATAATGTCTAGCAGTTAAGAAACTCGCCTAAATTGAGAATGATGATCAAGCCATTTTATACCAAAACTAACTCTCTTAACACTTGGTACATGCAAATAAGTAATATTCTTATTTACACAACACCAAGTACAACATATAATGCAAAATATAAAACTGCCAGTGGGGAAAAGTATCAAGATGGTAGAGACGCATTTTTTTTTTCTTCACCACTTCTAAGCACAATACGTAAGTTTGACTATGAAGGCCTAAATTTGGCTTTCAGGCTTCAAGTTAGTTTTTTTATTCATTGATATGTAAATTTCCACATTTTGCAAATGAAAACTCACATTTATTTACTTCTGGGCAATTTAGCAGAATGAAATGACAGGAAAGAGTTCCCCCTTCTACTCCACAAGAAAAGTTTTCCCTTTCTATTCCACAGAAAAGCTGAAGAAGATGGCACAAAAATTTAATATCCAATGGAGATTGACAGCCAAAAAGGCTTTTCCTTCTGTCAGTAAAAAATGAAGAAACTAAGAGTTCAGAAGGAAAACAGTAGCAAAAGCTGAATGACTACAAGGGAATATGAATGATTTACATCCTAAGAGACATAGTTTTACTAACCGTAGCTTGGAAGGAGTAGAAGGCACTGTTTCTAACAGATGTTAGAAAGATAGAACAAACCCTGAGACTAGTAGTCCTAAATAGAGCAAATAAAAATTATGGCCATTGGGAATGCAACAAGGAAGCTGGCTTATCCATGTAGATGGAAAAGGGCCACATAGAGAAGTAAAACTTCAGGCCTGTACTATGTAGAGGGGCAGGATCTCAATTCCTTAATCCTACTACCTACAAATTTGAGCCAGGAAATATAGAAAATATTGAAACATTCATGCTCCAGGACAGGCAAATCTGAAACATTCCCCTCTTCCTAATGTATGCGTAAACTCAGCATGCAGAATTCCCATGAGACCAATCATGGCTCCTAAGGATGACATCATTTACAAGTCTAAATTACAAACTACTGCTGTGTGTTAAATGGCCACAGCCATAGCACAGCAGAACAAAAAATTCACACATTAAGATCAATGGACAATATAAAAAACTTAAATAGAAATATTTAAGATCTCCACAGAGAGTAAGATGGGAATAAGTCATGAAAAAGATAACCATTAGGAGAATGAGTGATCTGGAAGCTCATATGAAGGAATCAATGCCAGATAGAGAGGTGAAAAAGTACGGTACATGAACAGTCCAGTTAAGAAACATGGACGCTAAAATGAGAAGACTCTCCCCAATATAATCATTTTAGATATTAGTCATTTTAAAGAAAAGAAAAAGAATGGGGAAGGGTCAATAATTGAAGAAATAATAACTGAATTTTTTTATAGAATTAATGACCTGAGTATTGATATCTAAAGACTATATTGAATCCAGATCAGTATCAATAAGAACAAATTATATCAGAACATATCATAATAAAATAACAAAACTCAGGACAAATAGGAAACCTTAGAAGCCATTTAGAGCAAACACACATTAATTGGAAAGGAATAAAGAAATTAATTACACTAACAACGGAGGTCTCATCAATGACAGTAAATGTCACATTACAACAGAATGCTTTAAAAGAGTTGTGTAAAGTGACTCTCAACTATAAGTCTATAATCATCCAGGTTCTCTTTCAAAGCTGGGTGTGGAAAAAAATATATGTTCAGGCATTTAACACAAAATGCTTATAACCATAGACACTAATTGAAACTAAAAGGGTTGTACTTCAGGAAAAGGGAAATTGAAATCAACATGAGAAAATGGGTTCAAGAATGAATAGCGAACAAAGTAATTAGTAAATATGTTGTTAGATCCTAGTAAATATAATCACAACAACAATAATGACTAATGGAAGGGAAGTCATGTAGGTAAAGAACCTAGAAGTTAAAACTCAAATGACAATATATGAAAGATTCATAATGTAGTTTGCTATTAAATGATCTAAGATCCTTCTACTGTTTAGGAAAAGACTGGAAATATTAATTTAATTCATATAGTTAAAAATTAATGATGCTTAAAGTGGCATTAATATAATGATACTGGGATTCACACCTCTCTGTATTCCTTGACTTCAACAGCCTTTCCCACTAACTTTCCACCAGATAAGGATTATTCCAAAAATAAATGACCTGAAAATTATAGTGTAGATTTTATGTTAGTAAAGCAAAGCAATAGTATCAAGTGACATTATTAAAACTTACATGAATAATTATCCCAAAAATGTTTCCCTAGTACACACCAAGCCAGAAGGTTAGTGTAGTAGATTAACATCCTAAATTATACTACTCCAACTGAAATGTAAATTTTCCTATAATTAATGTTATCATCCCTCACCCAATGTAGGTGAATAATGACCCTAGAAGAGATGAATTATATCAACAAGTTTTAGGATGAGAGATAATATGAGAGAAGAAATGAGAACAGTTATAACATCACAGCAGTTGTAACATCCATAGATATATGGATGTGTATATGTGTGTGTACGTATCTATGTACTTTTGTATTTGTAAGGTTTTTTGTTTAGCTGCCCATGTGGGGAGGGGCAGGGGGAGATTAAAAGTAATCATTTATTCATTCATTCAACAAATATTTATTGAGCACTTAGCATTAACCAAGAATTCTACTACAGGCTGGCTATACAATGCTGAGAAAGATAATCATGGCTTTTATTTTCTGAGATAACAGTATAATAAGACATATGTCCAAGTTGAGGAAAAGTACCTGAGACTTGCTGTGTTTGAGTACCATATGAAAACTCCCTGACACAGAGAGGACATATTACTATTATCATTATTAAATGAAAATCAATTTTTTTTTAGTTTGGTGATGGTAAATCATGATTTCAAAGTGTCACTATAAAGAGATTGTCATAATAAAAGAGAAATAAAGAAAGGCAGGCATTCTTATTGAAGAGGAAGCTCTCATCTGGAATAAGACAAATTATATAACCATGTTGTACAGCCTACAAGGTTTACTCTATAGATCTGGAAGTGTTTTTGGAATAGCAGTGGACTTTGGAAGAACACATAAGGAATAACACCAACACTTCCTCACAAGTAAATAAAGACTGTAAGTCAGGGAGAGGGGTGTGAAAACTCCTAAACATTTTATATCTGCAGAAAGACCCCAAACCCAAAAATGACAGATGTGGGAAACTAGACTTACTGCTTTATTATACAGAAATACCCACCCTTCAGGAAATGGATGGAAATCTAATTAAAACTCTTTTGTGATACTGAAAGGCTATGGAAGATGTAGAATTACTGTGTTTTTTTTTCTAATGTTTATTTATTTTGAGAGAGAAAAAGATAGACTACAAACAGGGGAGGGTCAGAGAGAAAGAGGGAGAGAGAGATCCCAAGCAGTCTCTGAACTGTTCGTGTAGAGCCCGATGTGGGGATAGATCCCACAAACCGTGGGATCATGACCTGAGTCGATATCAACAGTCAGACACCTAACTGACTGAGCCACCCAGACACCCCCATAGAATTATTGTTTCTTGGGTCACCTGGGTGACTCAATCAGTTAAGCCTTCGACTCTCAGTTTCGGCTCAGATCATGATCTCACAGTTTTGTGAGTTTGATCCCTACCATTAGGCTCTGTGCTGTTGGTAGGGAGTCTGATTGGTATTCTCTCTCTCCCCCTCTATCTCTGCTCCTCCCCTTCTCATGCTGTTTCTGTCTCTTTCAAAATAAGTAAATAAACTTACAAAATTTTATTATGATGTTTCTCTTCAGCAAAGTTTTCCTAAGTGACTAGGGTAAGAATTCATTCAGTTGTTCATGAGCATGCACATTTAATTTCTAGTTGTAAAAATCTATAAATACAGAGGTAAACTTCCCCATTTATGAATTAGCTCCATAAACATTTAACCAATCATTTTTTCCTTTGTTTCCAAAAACTAAACCCCAACATACATTAACAAAATCAAAGTAAGAAGACATTGATTTTTCTAGACAAATAGTCATTAGTTATTAGATTGGCAAATACTAATAAGTTATTTTTTCGTATAGCACCTTACCAATTGTTACTGCTCAATTGATACTTAGTAATTTATTGCTGGTTATCAATTTGTTAATCTTATTTTTAACACATACTTATTTTGAATTTTTTTAAATGTTTTGTTTATTTTTAAGACAGAGAGAGACAGAGCATGAATGGGGATGGGGCAGAGAGAGAGGGAGACACAGAATCTGAAGCAGGCTCCAGGCTCCAAGCTGTCAGCACAGAGCCCGACACGGGGCTCAAACTCACGAACCATGAGATCATGACCTGAGCCGAAGTCAAACGCTCAACTGACTGAGCCACCCAGGTGCCCCCACATACTTACTTTAAAAGACACCTCCTAATTTACTTACCTGACTGTATCTGTTTGGCTGCTGCTTTCTGATCTGGATCTAAATGAGAATGAAAATAATGCTTTCCAAGTTAATATTAAAAAAATATGCATCCATAACAAATGAATGTCAGACTATTTTGTAACCTGCATTAACTCTTTTATATCACTAATTGCCACTAATGAATAATTTTAAGAGATTACTAAATTGAAGTATGCAATTAATATTCTTATTTATACACATACCATATCCATAAAGAATATAAATATCAAATCCCCAGTAGGGAAAGGAGTAAGAGAACAGATTAGTTTTCTCCTTTTTACTTGCCAGGATATGCTCAATTTTAAATGCCTGATTCTGGCCTTCAAGTTCCAATCTAATGTTTTACCCACTGATAAACAAATTATTACAGGTCATGATTTAAAACCCTCACTGACTTCTAGATAATCAAGCTGACTGCGCTGACAAGGTAGCTTCCCCCTTCTACCATGCACAGAGAAATAGTAAAAAAATAACACAAAATACTAGCCAAAATTTAAAAGAAGAAAGGGAAATTTCCCATGATAGTATTAAAAAGAGAGAAAACTGTAAGCATGAAAAGTAAATAGGAACTAAAGCTGAGTGACTCCTGGGGCGCCTGGGTGGCTCCGTCGGTGAAGCATCCGACTTCGGCTCAGGTCACAATCTCGCAGTCCGTGAGTTTGAGCCCCGCGTCGGGTTCTGTGCTGACTGCTCAGAGCCTGGAGCCTACTTCTGATTGATTCTGTGTCTCCCTCTCTCTCTCTGACCCTCCCCCATTCATGCTCTGTCTCTCTCTGTCTCAAAAAAAAAAATAAATAAACGTTAAAAAAAAAAAGCTGAGTGACTCCAGAAGTAGGTGAATTAGTCATCCACATAGCCAATAAGGAGTTGAGCCCTCCTAGAAATCTTACACTGACTCCTTCTCTAAACTTGGAACCCATAAAAGAGGGATAGTAAAATCTGCTACTATTAATCTTTGAGATGCAGCAAGGTAATTGTTTCAAAAGTGTAGATGGAAAAGGATCACCTAGAGACATAGAAACTCTAAGTGCTTCAAATGGTTTAAGGATGTGGATGGAAAAAATATCAAATAGAGAAACAGCAACCTCAAGCCTTATGAGTTTTAGGTTTAGGATACAGGCCCATGCTTCCTATGAATTCTAGATCTCCAGGTATAACAAATGTAAGCATTTATGACTTAGGAGAGTAACACATGAAATAATCTCCTCAAGGAAGATTCTACAAAGCAGGATACACAGAAATCTCATGATATAATTATGGGTGCTTAAGGTGGCCTTACAATCAAAGAAAAAAAGCCACTGAGAGTTAGTGTCCACAGGCAGAGAAAAGTAAAGAATTCATACATAAAAAAAATTACAAGTAACAGACCAAAAAAAAAAAAAAAAGAAAAGAAAGAAAAAAAAGAATGTTTGGGATTTCCATAGAGACCAATAAAGAAACAGAACTCATTAAACAAAAAATGAAAGAACTGGAAAAAAAGGATTACTGATTTTTTAATTGTTTAGGGAAATCACCCAGAACACTTAACAGAAATGTAATAAAATATAAAAAGACCAGTTAAGAAACATGAAGGAGTTCAGACACAGAAGATTTAGAATGACAGAGACTCAATATTTGAAGAGAAAACATCTAGGACTTTTCCAAACTTGAAATTGTGAGTCTTCTCACTTAAAGAAAATACTGAATTTGGTACAGGGGTTAAAAAAAAAAAATCTCGGGAAGGAGCGAAGATGGCGGACAGCATGGAAGTTTTTTGTGTCTCACATCCATGAAATACAGCCAGACCAACACTAAACCATCTTACACACCTAGAAAACTGATTGGAGGATTAACACAACAATCTGCACAATCTGAACCACAGAATTCAGCAGGTACACGGTACAGAGAGGTGAATTTGGGGAGTGAGAAGCCACAAAAGGTAGGGAACTGCTTTTGCGGGCAGAGGATGGAGACTGGGGAGGGGGGAGAATACGGGAAAAGCACCCCTCCTCAAAAGCAGCTGGAGAGAAAGTGGAAAATTGGAAACAGCCGCAGGGACTAAACTATAAAGGGAGAAAGGAGAAAGGAGAGGGTTTAAATTCCATTAAGACTGTAAACAAGGGGAGTGCAAAGGCTGCAACTCTGCAGCTCGATACCTGGCAGTGCCCTGGTGGGAAGGGCAAATCCCCAGGAACAGACTGGGGTCCAGGAGGTTCTCGAGCCACACTGGGAAAAGCAGTTCCACAGCTGGAAGGACATTTGGTACAGACTGTTGAAGCCACCTGGTCCCAACAGACCCCAGAAGGTGGCCACATTCGCTGGTGCTGGAGCAACAGACCCCAGAAGGTGGCCACATTCGCTGGTGCTGGAGCAAGGTCATTAAGGTTGAAGCCTGGTGCCAGATGTGTGTTGTGATTTTCCATAATCCCTGAAACACTGCTGCTACACTGTCTCACGAACATTTTCTGGGGTGGGCTGGCACCTGGCCACAGTCTCAGGGTACAGGCAGCAGCAGGGTCCAGCGGGCATTCCTGGGTGCAGCCGACATTTGGCCATTGCTCATTTGGCCATTGCTTGGTGAGACCCTCCTACAGAGGGGTGGAACAGGTCAAAGCTGCAGTCCTTTGGAAGTAAGGGGCCAGGGAAAACAGCCACATCTGAGACAAAACTCAGGAGAGAGGTACTTCCTGGAGCCTGGTCACAGAGTGAAAAAGCAGGGAGTGGACAAGAACTGAAGACAGAGGACGGGTGTGCGATCTGGTAGAACAGACTGGGTAGCTGGGTGGGGCCATTTTCACTGCTCAAGTGCATGCACATATGCACCTACGAGCCCCACAACAATACACCCCAGTAGGCTAACAGCACCATCTAGTGGAGAGCGGAGCTGTTACACTGAGCCCTGCCCAACTGGGCCACTTGGCTCTTCAAGAACAGAAGTCTCACCACTGGCTTAATTTATGGACTATAAAGAGCTATGTACTCTGACTTCTAGGGGAAAAGAAAGCAATTTCAGTCCTACTTCAATCTGTTACCAGGTTCATCTATTCAAGTTTCTTTCTTTTTTCTTTTTCTCTTTTACAATTCTTTTTTCTTGAATACAGAAACAGAAAAAATTTACTTTTGTTTTCAATTTCTATTAAAATATTTTTCTTTAATTTTTATTACTATATTTTTTACTTTTGTGTAAATTTTTTTCAATTTCTACTTTACTTCCATCATTTTATTTTAGTCTACTTCAGTGTATTCACCTTTTAAAAATTTCAAACGATTTTTTTTTCTTTTTTCTCTTTTTGTTTCTTTTCTTTTTCTTGAATCCACAAAGAGAAAGACTTCATTTTTACTTTCAATTTCTATTAAAAATATTTTTATTTAATTTTTAATACTATTTTTTGCTTTTATGTAAATTTTTTCAAATTCTATTTTACTTCCATTATTTTATTTTAGTCTACTACAGTGTATTCACTTTTTCAAATTTTCAAACTATTTCTTTTTTCTTTTCTTTTTTTCTTTTTTTATCTTTTTTCTCTTTTTCATTTCTTTTCTTTTTTCTTAAATACAGAAAAAGAAAAAATTCATATTTATTTTTAAATTTTATTAAAAATATTTTTCTTTAATTTTTTTCTACT
Source organism: Neofelis nebulosa (assembly GCF_028018385.1). NCBI lineage: Eukaryota > Metazoa > Chordata > Mammalia > Carnivora > Felidae > Neofelis > Neofelis nebulosa. Next base: position 44,705,229 of record NC_080784.1, read on the forward strand.
ATATTCTTTATTTTTCTATATATTTTTTCAAATTCTATTTCACCCCCATCATCTCATTTTAGTCTACTTCAGTGTATTCATTTTTTCAAATTCTCAAACGATTTCCTTTTTTTTCTCCCCCCTTTTTATTTTCTCTAATTGTCAAACCACCTTCAATATCCAGACCAAAACACACCTAGGATCTAGCATCATATATTTGATTTTTGTGTGTGTGTGTTAAATTTTTATTTTTAAATTTTTTTAATTTTAATTTTTTTAATTTCAATTTTTCTACCTCATTAATTCCTTTTCTCCCTTCAAAATGACAAAACGAAGGAATTCACTGGAAAAGAAAGAGCACGAAGAAACAACAGCTAGGGATTTAACCAACACAGATACAAGCAAGATGGCTGAACCAGAATTTAGAATCACAATAATAAGAATACTAGCTGGAGTCAAAAATAGATTAGAATCCCTTTCTGCAGAGATAAAAGAAGTAAAAAATAACCAAAATGAAATTAAAAATGCTGTAACTGAGCTGCAATCACGGATGGCTGCAGCAGCGGCAAGGATGGACAAAGCAGAACAGAGAATCAGCAATATAGAAGACAAACTTATAAAGAATAATGAAGCAGAAAAAAAGAGGGAGATTAAGGGAAAAGAGCACAATTTAAGAATTAGAGAAATCGGGGCACCTGGGTGGCTCAGCCGGTTAAGCGGCCGAATTAGGCTCAGGTCATGATCTCACGGTCCATGAGTCCGAGCCCCACATCAGGCTCTGTGCTGACAGCTCAGAACCTGGAGCCTGTTTCAGATTCTGTGTCTCCCTCTCCCTGACCCTCCCCCGTTCATGCTCTGTCTCTCTCTGTCCCAAAAATAAATAAACGTTAAAAAAAATTAAAAAAAAAAAAGAATTAGAGAAATCAAGGACTCATTAAAAAGGAACAACATCAGAATCATAGGGGTCCCAGAAGAAGAAGAGAGAGAAAGGGTTATGTGAACAAATCATAGTGGAAAACTTTCCTAACATGGGGAAAGACAGATATCAAAATCCAGGAAGCACAGAGAACCCCCCATTACATTCAACAAAAACCGACCATCAACAAGGCATATCATAGTCAAATTCACAAAATACTCAGACAAGGAGAGAATCATGAAAGCAGCAAGGGAAAAAAAAGTCCCTAACCTACAAGGGAAGACATATGAGGTTTGCAGCAGACCTATCCACAGAAACTTGGCAGGCCAGAAAGGAGTGGCAGGATATATTCAACGTGCTGAATCAGAAAACCATGCAGCCAAGAGTTCTTTATCCAGCAAGGCTGTCATTCAAAACAGAAAGAGAGATAAAAAGTTTCCCACACAAACAAAACTTAAAGGAGTTTGTGACCACTAAACCAGCCCTCTAAGAAATTTTAATGGGGACTCTCTGAAGGGAGAAAAGATGGGGGAAAAACAAATAAATAAAGACCAAAAGCAACAAAGACTAGAAAGGACCAGAGAATGCCACCAGAAACTCTACAATCAACATAATGCAATAAATTCATATCTTTCATACTCACTTTAAACGTCAATGGACTCAATGCTCCAATCAAAAGACACAGGGTAACAGAATGGGTAAGAAAACAAGATCCATCTATATGCTGTTTACAAGAGACCCACTTTAGACCTAAAGACACTTTCAGATTGAAAATAAGGGGATGGAGAACCATCTATCATGCTAATGGTCAACAAAAGAAAGCCGGAGTAGCCATACTTATATCAGACAATCTAGACTTTAAAATAAAGACTGTATCAAGACATGAAGAAGGGCATTATATCATAATCAAGGGGTCTATCCCCCAAGAAGACCTAACAACTGTAAACATTTATGCACCTAATGTGAAAGCACCCAAATATATAAATCAGTTAATCACAAACTCATCGATAGTAATACCATAATAGTAGGAGACTTCAACACCCCACTCACAGGAATGGACAGATCATCTAATCAAAAACTCAACAAGGAAACAGTGGCTTTGAATGACACATTGGACCAGATGGACTTAACAGATATATTCAGAACATTTTATCCTAAAGCAGCAGAATATACATTCTTCTCCAGTGCATATGGAATGTTCTCCAGAATAGACCATATACTGGGACACAAATCAGCCCTAAGTAAGTACAAAAAGATCATACCGTGCATATTTTCAGACCACAACGCTATGAAACTCGAAATCAACCACAAAAAAATTTGGGAAAGGTAACAAATATTTGGAGACTGAAGAACATCACTAAAGAATGAATGGGCTAACCAAGCAGTCAAAGAGGAAATTAAAAAGTATATTCCTAAACACCACAACCCAAAACCTCTGGGATGCAGCAAAGGCGGTTATAAGAGGACAGTATATAGCAATCCAGGCCTTCCTAAAGAAGGAAGAAAGGTCTCAGATACACAACCTAACCTTACACCTCAAAGAGCTGGGAAAAGAGCAACAAACGAAATCCAAAACCAGCAGAACACAGGAAATAATAAAGATAAGAGCAGAAATTAATGCTATCGAAACCAAAAAAAGCAGAACAGATCAATGACACCAGAAGCTGGTTCTTTGAAAGAATTAACAAAATTGATAAACACCTAGCCAGTTTGATCAAAAAGAAAAAGGAAAGGACCCAAATAAATAAAATCAAGAATGAAAGAGGAGAGATCACAACCAACACAGCAGAAATAAAAACAATAATAAGACAATATTATGAGCAATATATGCCAATAAAATCAGTAATCTGGAAGGAAAGGACAAATTTCTAGAAACATATACACTACCAAAACTGAAAGAGGAAGAAATAGAAAATTTGAACAGACCCATAACCCATAAACAGACCCATAAAGTAAAGAAATCGAATTAGTAATCAAAAATCTGCCAAACGACAAGAGTCCAGGGCCAGATGGCTTTCCAGGGGAATTCTACCAAACATTTAAGGAAGAGTTAACACCTATTCTCTTGAAACTGTTCCAAAAAATAGAAATGGAAGGAAAACTTCCAAACTCTTTCTATGAAACCACCATTACCTTGATTCCAAAACCAGACAGAGACCACACTAAAAAGGAGAACTATAGACCCATTTCCCTGATGAACATGGATGCAAAAATCTTCAACAAGATATTAGCCAACCAGATCCAACAACACATTAAAAAAATTATTCACCACGACCAAGCAGGATTTATACCTGGGATGCAGGGCTGGTTCAATACCCATAAAACAATCAACATGATTCATCACATCAATAAAAGAAAGGACAAGAACCATTTGATCCTCTCAATAGATGCAGAGAAAGCATTTGACAAAATACAGCATGCTTTCTTGATAAAAACCCTCAAGAAAGTAGGGATAGAAAGAGCATACCTCGAGATCATAAAACCCATATGTGAAGGATCCACCGCTAATATCATCCTCAATGGGGAAAAACTGACAGCTCTCCCCCTAAGGTCAGGAACAAGACAGGGATGACACCTCTCACCACTGTTATTCAACATACTATTTGGAAGTCTTAGCCTCTGCAATCAGACAACACAAAGAAATAAAAGGCATCCAAATCGGCCAGGAGGAGGTCAAACTTTCACTCTGCACAGATGACATGATACTCTATATGGAAAACCCAAAAGATTTCACCAAAAAACTGCTAGAACTGATTCATGAATTCAGCAAAGTTGCAGGATATAAAGTCAATGTACAGAAATCGGTTGCATTTCTATACACCAAAAATGAAGCAACAGAAAGAGAAATCAAGGAACTGATCCATTTACAGTTGCACCAAAAACCATAAAATACCTAGGAATAAATCTAACCAAAGAGGTGAAAAATCTATACACTGAAAACTATAGAAAGCTTATGAAAGAAATTGAAGAAGACACAAAAAAATGGAAAAAGATTCCATGCTCCTGGATAGCAAGAACAAATATTGTTAAAATGTCGATACTACCCAAAGCAATCTACATATTCAATGCAATCCCTATCAAAGTAACACCAGCATTCTTTACAGAGCTAGAACAAATAATCCTAAAATTTGTATGGAACCAGAAAAGACCCCAAATAGCCAAAGCGATCTTGAAAAAGAAAACCAAAACAGGAGGCATCACAATCCCAGACTTCACGCTATACTACAGAGCTGTAATCATCAGGACAGTATGGTATTGGGACAAGAACAGACACTTAGAGCAATAGAATAGAATAGAGAACCCAGAAATGGACCCACAAACGTATGGCCAACTAATCTTTGACAAAGCAGGAAAGAATATCCAATGGAATAAAGACAGTCTCTTCAGCAAGTGATGCTGGGAAAACTGGACAGTGACATGCAGAAGAATGAACCTGGACAACTTTCTTACACCGTACACAAAAATAAACTCAAAATGGATGAAGGTCCTAAATGTAAGACAGGAAGTCATCAAAATCCTCGAGGAGAAAGCAGGGAAAAACCTCTTTGATCTTGGCCGCAGCAACTTCTTACTCCACATGTCTCTCTCTGGAGGCAAGGGAAACAAAAGCAAAAATGAACTACTGGGACCTCATCAAAATAAAAAGCTTCTGCACAGCAAAAGAAACAATCAGCAAAACTAAAAGGCAACCGACAGAATGGGAGAAGATATTGCAAATGACATATCAGATAAAGGGTTAGTATCCAAAATGTATAAAGAACTTATCAAACTCAACATCCAAAAAACAAAGAATACAGTGAAGAAATGGGCAAAAGACATGAATAGACACTTCTCCAAAGAAGACATCCAGATGGCCAACCAGCACATGAAAAAATGCTCAACATCACTCATCATCAGGGAAATACAAATCAAAACCACAATGAGATACCACCTGATACCTGTCAGAATGGCTAACATTAACAACTCAGGCGACAACAGATGTTGGCGAGGATGCGGAGAAAGGATCTCTTTTGCATTTTTGGTGGGAATGCAAGCTGGTGCAGCCACTCTGGAAAACAGTATGGAGGTTCCTCAAAAAACTAAAAATAGAACTACCCTACAACCCAGCAATTGCACTACTAGGCATTTATCCAAGGGATAAAGGTGTACTGTTTTGAAGGGGCACATGCACCCCCATGTTTATAGCAGTGCTATCAACAATAGCCAAAGTATGGAAAGAGCCCAAATGTCCATTGATGGATGAATGGATAAAGAAGAAGTGGTATATATATACAATGGAGTATTACTCGGCAATCAAAAAGAATGAAATTTTGCCATTTGTAACTACATGGATGGAACTGGAGGGTATTAAGGTAAGTGAAATTAGTCAGAGAAAGACAAAACTCATATGACTTCACTCATATGAGGACTTTAAGAGACAAAACAGATGAACATAAGGGATGGGAAATAAAAATAATATAAAAACAGGGAGGGGGACAAAACAGAAGAAACTCATAAATACGGAGAACAAACTGAGGGTTACTAGAGGGGTTGTGGTGGGGGGATGGGCTAAATGGGTAAGGGGCATTAAGGAATCTACTCCTGAAATCATTGTTGCACTATATGCTAACTAACTTGGATGTAAATTTTAAAATATAAAAAAGAAAATTTAAAAAAAAAGAAAAAAATCTCTACAGAATATATTATAATGAAATAACAAGTCTTGGGACAAGAAGAAAATGTAGAGGCTTTTGTTAGGCAGAATTCTAGAGGTGGCTCACTAAGTTCCCCATACTTTGGTTATTCAACTATTCTTCAAAGTACTGAAAAGATTTCCCAGCTCCAAATCCGTTGACCTTAAAAAACAAAGTTTATTTTTGGTGGGCCTGACTCAATCAGATGAGCCCTTCAAAAGTAGAGTATTCTGGGGGCACCTGGGTGGCTCAGTTGGTTAGGCATCTGACTCTTAGTTTTGGCTCAGGTCATGATCTCACAGTGTGTGGGTTCAAGCCCCACATCAGACTCTGCAGTGACAGTGCAGAGACTGCTTGGGATTCTCTCTCTTCCTCTCTCTGCCCATCCCCTGCTCTCTCTTTCTCTCTCTCTCTCAAAATAAATAAACTTAAAAAAAAAGTATTCTGCTGGTGGCAGAAAAGGAAGTAAGAGAGAGTCAAAGCCTAAGGAACAGTTCAACGCCCTTTTTCTTTGAAAATGAAGGGAGGTACATGAGAAATAATGCAGGCAGACTCTAGGAATATGGAGGGACCCTTAGCAGACAGCAAGCAAGTAAATAGGTACCTCAGACCTACAGTTGCAAGAAATTAGATTCTGCTTACAACCTGAATGAGTTAGGAACATAGCCTGGCCTTCAGGCCTTACAGTTAGTCTTGTGAAAACCCAGCCAAATCCACCTGGATTTCTAACTTACAGAACTTTGACATAACGAATAAATATTGTCTTAAGTCACTAGGGTGTGGTAATATGTTATGCAGCAATAGAAATACAACAGATAAACTACAGATAAACTCCTATTAGCCATTAAGGAATAAATGTATAAACACACTAAGAGAAGATTTATCATCATCTTCTAGCAGTAAATGCCAGACTACAATGACATATCTTCAAATAGTCAAGGCAAAATAACTCTCAAATTAAAAGTTCACACTTCATAGACTCTTATTCAAGAATGAAAATAAAGATAATTTCAGGTGGGTAAGATAAATAACTTACTACACAGAGACTCACTGATGGAAATTCTAAGAGACGTACTTCACCAAAAGGGAGATTGAACATAAAAAGATGGAGTGAAATTCAAAAAAGAATAGTGAGCAAATAAAGTGGTAAACATGTAGTGAAATCCTAGTATGTTTTGACTAAATACAATAATGACAATGATGACTTGTTTGCAGGAGGTTAAAATTCAGGAGTAACTAAGTATCAAATAATAATAATAAGAGTGAATAAAAGATTATAGGGTTAAATGGGCTAAGATGTTCTTAGAAAACTGTAAATGCTCATTATAGCCGAAGTTAACATTTAATATCAAAAATTAAATAATAATACAATTCAATCATTAAATAATATCACTAAAAGAATAAAATTAGAACATGTAATGACTAAATTAATAGAAGGAAATAAAAAACAATGAAAGTACAATTGATACAATAGAGTACAAGAAAGTAGAAAAATAAAATACTGGAAAAGTATGAAATATAGAACAAAAAATAATAAAGTGGCAGAATTTAGTCTAAATACATCAGCAAACATGCAAGTATATACACATATTAAATTCAACTATTGAGAAACTCTTGAGATTATATATGTTTAAGCTCCATTGGCAGGTTGTTTTTAAGAAACCACCTTAAATAAAAGATTGAAAGCAAAAGAACTGAAAAATTGTATCATATAAATCTAACAAATAGAATGTTCACACAGCAATTATAAAACAGTGAGGGCTGAATTTATGGGTAAGAAACACTAATGGGGACAAAATACTAACAGCACATTTAGGTCAATATAATTAGTTCTTCCCAATCCATAATTATTATAGATTTTACCTGAGCTCAGTCATGTACAATCTATGAAATGTCAGGTATCTGCTTGTTTATTTACCCAAGCAATACATGAATACAACACAAGTTGGGCTATTTCTAGGCACTATACAGTCTTTTTCTTTACTAATTATGTACATCTTATTTCTTACTAGAGTTGGCTATTTTAGTCCTTGTTTTCTCAGAGTAGGCTTCCAATAACATTTATTAAATGAATAATAGACTAATTTACTAGAAATTAAATTGCTATGTATATTAGTAGCCTGGTTTTCAGTGCATTACTTTACTAATTGCAGCTGTTCAAACAGTATCTAAAAATTATGAATTATTAATTCGTTCTTAATTTACAACATATATTTTAAGACGCCTTTTAATTTACTTACCTGCTAGCATATGTGTGAGTGCTGCCTTCTAACCTGGATATTTAAAAAAATGGAAAATTGTGTCTCATGTTAGTCCTAAGAAAGTCTTGCCAACTACATGAATAAAAGTCAGACCATCTTATAAACAGTATTACCTCTCTTACAAGACTAGTTACCAATAAAGAAAATAATGTTCAAGGTCACTGAACAAAGATAGAAAAAAATAATACTCTTATTTACCCATATACCTCATCCACAAAGAGTGCAAATTTCAAATCCCACAGTGAGGAGACTATCAAATAGGCACAAATTGTTTTTTCCTTATTGCTTCTGAATACAGAATACAGATTTGACCCTGAATGCCTGATTCTGACCTTCATGCCCCAACCTTTAACTTTTATTCATTGATTTAAAAAAAATGCTACATTTGTGAATTAAAAAAAAAAACAACAACAACCATACTGACTTCTAGACAGTCTGGCAGAGTGAGGTGGCAGGGCAATTTCTTTCCCCTTTCCTTCCATTCCTCATAACAGAGGAACTGCTGAAAAAAATAACGCAAACATTTAACACATAACTGAAATTAACAACAAGAAAAGACTTCTCCCAGTGCTAATAAAAATGAAGAAACTGAGAGTTCAAACGGTAAACAGGAGCTAATACTGAATAATTTCAGGGGTATCTAAACCAGTAATAACACTTTTGGGGCTAGAGATTTAATAGCTCTTTCTTAGAAGGAGTTCAAGGCCTTTGCCTCATGGTGGGAAAACCATGAGTTCCTTAATTAAACCTGAGAACCATGAAGAGCCATATCACCCATGAAACAGGAATAATAAAAATTCTGACTAGTGGCCTTTGGAATGCTGGAGGGAAATGAAGATATGAAGATGGGGAAAAATGTATCATTGAAAGAAGTAGGAATCCAAGCCTTTGAAAAGTATAATTTTAGGACCCCAGTTCACACTCCCACAAATTCTTGAACAATTACATGGTAATTATTTTAAATATTTTTGCTTGATAAAAGAAGAAAAAGTGAAACAATCCACATGTATTTTTCTTCAACACAAACATGCAGAATTCTCACAGGAAAACAAAAGACATTGAAGATCAAAGAGTCTGATTACAAACCACTGAGAGCTAATGTGAACATCCACAGCAAAACAATGAATTCACACACCAAAAAACACAAACGATTAAAAAACTTTAATGTAATAATATTCAAAATCTCCATAGAGATCTTTGCAAGAATAGAATCCATAAATCCAGAACAGGACAGTGATGGCAGAAGAAATGGTAAAGTGAAATAAAAAAATCTAACACAATGTGAGGTGTTGAGACAAATACAAAAGTACGGTTACAGACTGTAAAGGCATACTTCCAATTCTGACCAAAATGTAGTTACAGACTTGATTTATCCTCCTGCCTAAAATAACTAAAAATATGGACAAAATATATGAAACCATGATTTTCAGACATTAAATATTAGGCAGCACAGGACAGTGATCTCTGATAGAGGGGAATAAAAAAGGTGAGACCTACTGATTGACCCTTCTTACTGCCTGGTGAGAATTTTCAGCCTATAGCACATCCAGGGGGACCCAGACAAAGCCCAGAATCTCCCTGAGTTGAGCTATTAGAATTGGGAGTCTTGGGAGGCCAAGGCAGCTAGAATTCACAGGGAAAACTCCAGAAAGGGAAAGAGCTGTACACAGAGAGCTCCTGAGATCTGTGGAAGATCCCTCTTGTGTCTTCTGCAAAGTACTGATTATTGAACACACATGAGGAAACTACCTAAGCCAGAGAAATATTATTTGAAATTGAGCAATCTTTTGTGTTCACATAGGGACAGGAAAAGCTTATGTTCCCACCACCTGAGTTTCAAACTATTATGCTATGGAGAATTGGGTAGAGTTACTCAAAAGGGTATTGCCTCAGTAATGGTGACTGTTTTGATCCCACTTAACAAAGCATTAAAAACAATGGTGTTAGACCAATTGGATATTCTTACACAGAAAACAACCACTTTATCCATACCTTTTAACCCATACAAAAGTTAATTCAAATCATATATAGGCCTAAATGCAAAACCTAAAACTATAAAACTTTAGAAGAAAATTTTTATGAATTTTGGTTAGGCAAATATTTCCTAAACACAAAACCAAAAACATGATATATAAAAGAAGAAATTGATACATTGAATGTCATCAAAATTTAAACTTTTTGTTCTTTGAAAGGATGAAAAAAAATAAGTCTTAGACTACTCCTAATCTACGTATTTGCAAATCATATATATAATAAGACTTATATCCAGAATATATACAGAACACTCAGAATGCAATCATAAGAAAACAACTCATTTAAGAATGACCACAAGATCTGAACTCAGGAATAAAAAAGATAAGCCAACCAAAAAATGGAGCCTTCCAGCTGGAACCACCATCTTCCATAGTTTTTCAAAATGACCAACACAAAGGGAAAGAGGAGTGGCACCAGCTATACATTCTTTGCGCCTTTTAGAAAACATGGAGTTGTTCTTTAGCCACACATGTGAATCTACAATTAATATATTTATAGACATCAAGGGAATGGGCACAGTTCAAAACAGAATGTCCCACAAATGTTAACATGGCAAAATTGAGTCTACAATGTACCTAGCATGCTATGATTAAGGGCAAAATTCATGCCAAGAGAATTAATGCACCCAATGAGCATATCAGGCACTCTAAAAGCCGAGAATGCCTCCTGAAACGCGTGAAGGAAAATGGTCAGAGAAAGAAGGAAGCCAAAAAGAAACGTACTTGGGTTCCACTGAAGCACCAATCTGCTCCACCCAGAGGAGCACATTTTGTGAGAATCAACTGAAAGGTGCCTGAGCTGTTGGAACCCATTCCCTATGAAATCATGGCACAATAGGTACAAAAATAAATAAGTAAAAGACTTCTAAACTGTAAGTTAATTAATTAATTACTTAATTTTAAAATGGGCCAAAGATTTGCACACACACTTCTCCAAAAAAGTACATATAACAACAAAAAAACACATGAAAAAACTGACAATTTCATTAGTCATTAGAGAAATGTGAATTAAAACCACAATGAGATGCCACTACACACTATCAGAATTGTTAAAATTTTAAAAATAAATATATTACCATATCAAGTGTCAGCAAGAATGTGGAGGAACTAGAATTCTCACATTCTAGTGGCTGGAATATAAGATGGTACAACTGCTTTGAAAAACAACTCAGCACTTTCTTTAGAAGTCAAATATATCTACCATATTGCCCTACCATTTTATTCTTGGGTATTAACCCAAGAAAAAGAAAGCACATATTCCCAGAGATTTGCATATAAATGTCCATAGTGGCTTTACTTATAATAAGCTAAAATATGGAAACAACCCAAACATATATCAACCAATGAATGGATAAACAAATTATGCTGTATTTGCACAACTGAATACCTATCAGCAATAAAAAAAGAAGTACTGATATACATCAGAACATGAATGAATTGCAAAATAATTACAGTGATAGAATAAACCAGACAAAAATAAAGAGCACATACTGTAGGATTCCATTTATATAAAATTCTAGAAAATGCAAATTAAACTATACTGACAGAAAGCAGTTCAGCAGTAGTCTGAGGATAAAGGAGATGGAAGAGGCAGGAGTAGAGATTACCAAGGAACACAAGGAAGCTTTTGGGCATGACCGATATCTTCATAACCTTGATTGTGGTGATGGTTTCATGAGTTTCATGGGTGTTACTTTTCAAACTATCAAAACATACCAGATTATGCGCTTAAAGCATATGCAATTTACTGTATATCAATTATACCTCAATAAATCTGTATATTTATAAAAAAAAACAAGCACATAACAACATAGATGAATCTCAAATGCATTATCCTGAGGGAAAGAAGGCAGACTCAAAAGACTACATACTGTACAATTTCATTTATACAAAGTTCTGGAATAGGCAAAACTACAGCAAAAAATACAGATCTGTTAGTGAGAGGAGCAGGAGGTGGAGTTAAGGGAATTTGTGGGGTAATGGAATTGTTCTGCATTTTATTGCAGTCATGGTATGCATATGGATTTGTTACTATGTATTTGTTAAACTCAGAGAATCACACACACTAAGAATATTAATTTTACTATATGTAAAGTATAGCTCAGTTTTTAAAAGCCTCATTCTAGTGTCAAAAGGATAGAAAAAATGGAGGAGGAAGTGGAGGAGAAGGTGATTAATGAAGAGAAGGAAAACAACCATCATCATCACCACCACCATGAATGTCAGAATAGAAAACCCTAAAATATAGGACTTGCAGAAAGATAAAAGAGAGAGGTAAGAGTCAATCATTGAAGAGATCATTGAGAATTTTCTAAAATTGAAGAAAAACTTTATAATTAAAGATTATGCTGAGTTCAGAGCTGGATAAATAAAAACAAATTCATCACAACAGGTAATAATTTAATAACATAAGACTTTGGACAGAAGAATACTTGGGAACCTAACTTAAAGAAGAAATACAGTTTAAGCATAAGGTAAAAATAAATTAAGTCGGCAACAGACATCAACAACAGTACATGCCAGAATTCAATGGCATATCACAAGAGGGCTTACAGAAATAATTGTTCGCCTAAAATTCTATACCCATACAAGAGTGAAAATGAAATAAAGCCATTTTCAGGCATGTAAGTCAAACAGATTAGCGCACATAGACAATCACTCTTATAACTACTAAAATTTGTACTTCCTAAAAATAAAATCAAACCTTGCATGAAAAAAGCAGGATTCCAAAAAGAATGGTGATGATTGTGGTATCACAAATGATGCGATTAAATTTCATAATACTATACACTCACACACACACACACACACACTCAGAAATGTGTGCATGCAAATGCTGGTAAATATGAATAAGGTCTATAGTTTAATTAATAATACAGTACCAATACCAATTCCGTAGCTGTGAAAATGCACTAAGTTAATGTAAGATGTTATTGTTGCCAAAAACCAAATAAAGGATATAAGGAAACTTTTTATATTTCTTAAACTATTTCAAAACAAAAAGTTTAAAATAAAAGAATAGTAAGCAAAGACTTGAGAAATATAATAGGAAATCCTATTAAGTACTGACTAAATATAACAACAACAACAACAACAACAACAACAACAACGAAATAACGCTTATTTGGAGAAAGGTGAAAAGCCAAATTACAAACAGATTGAAGAAGAGAGGTTAGTGTTAAAGGGCTGAGATCCTTGTGTTATTGAGAGGACTACAAATGATTAAATTTAGACATTTTATAACATTATCTATAAATACTAAAATTTAAAGAAAATCATATAAAAATAAAAACAGTAAAATTTACCAAGTAATAGAAGAAAAGAAGAGAACAGGAAAAACACAATAAAGAAAACTGATTTGAGGGAAAGGAAAAAAACATGCAAAAAAAAGACGGTAAATAAGAAAAAATAAAATGGTTAATTTCAGTCTAAATTATATGCCATCATATATGAAGCATATAAGCATAACAAACTCCACTGGTGTCTTCCATATAAAGGCCATTTACAAGATACCTACTAAAAACAAAGAAAGATTGAGAATAAAGGATGAGAAAAGACATACTAGGTAAGCCTAAATATCAAAGATCATGTCGGCATAGCAATATAAAACAGAATAGAATTTAAGATAAAATTATTAATGATAAAAATATAATATGCCAAGAAATCACAACTAAACTGAACATTATGCATTTAGTCACTTCCTCAGAATATATAAAGCAGAAGTGTCAACAATCAGAAGGAAAGCCATGAATTATTGAAAAATTTTATGGGGAAGGGGGGGAATGCCAACATGTGAAAAAATGATTTGAAACAACATAATTAAAAAGTTTGTTTTCAAAATGAAAACAACAAACATGTTATGTCACAATAATTGAAGCATACATACAACCATACAAAAATTGACTTTCATTCTGGTTCCAAAATTTAAGAATAAATCATAGAAACAAGTCTCCCAAAAAGGTAATGAAATTGGAAAATATTTTTTCAGCAATATAAATCAATCTACAATTGGAAGCTAAAGACTACAATTTATTCATAATTTAAACAAGAAATCATACTACAAGTTTCTAACTTTTTGAACTCAATGTCAACTGTACATTAAAAACTGAATATGTCTCCCTCTCTGCCTCTATCCTGCTCACACTGTCTCTCTCTCTCTCTCTCTCTCAAAAATAAAACTTAAAAACTGAAGAGTGTACATGAAATCATATAAAGGGGAAAGTTTTAGCTTTAAAAGTATATGTTGGAAATAAAAAAATGTTGAAAATTAGTTTTTAAGAAAAGCATTAGACTCAAGAAAGCTAAAATTAAAATAGAGCAAAGATAAACAGAGTAGAAAGGAGGAAAAGAACAAAACTTAAGGATAGTAAACACTAAGGAAATATAGAGATCTCAACAAAACCAAAAGTTATATTTTTCAAATTATCAATAAAGTAGAAAAACCTCTGAGAAAACTGCTCATGAAAAATAAAAAGGGAAAAAGAAACACATAAGCAAAATCAGAAGAGGAAACAAATCTATAAAGTGAAATATTTAAAATTATATATAATTCCAAATAATAAAGTATTAATATATAATTCCAGATAAGGCACATGGATACAGCCATATGTAAGCAAAAATATTTAATACCTATCAACGTTCAGTGTAGAGGCTGTTCTCTGCAGAGAGGGAGATAATACTAGAAGGGGATTTCAGCCATAAATGCAATAGTTTATCTCATAAAAGAAACAAGAAAAATATTAACATTTGTTTATTTCCACTGATGGGCAAATGAGTATGTCACCATGTTCTCTGATTTTGTGTTTGAATTACTTTTTTTTAAAAAAATTAAAATATGCTACAGGCTAAATTATAAACTTGCTGAATACCTTACCCAGAGAATATTTTTAAAGTTATTTCTTAGATGAAACAGCAACAAAACCTGAAATATGTCATCTGTGATAAGGACTAGAAGGGTGCCTGGGTGGCTCAGTCGGTTAAGCCTCCCACTTTGGCTCAGGTCATGATCTCATGGTTTGTGAGTCCAAGCCCTCCATCAGGCTCTCTGCTGTCAGCGCAGAGCCCACTTTGGATTCTCTATCTCCCTCTTCCTCTGCCGTGCACTCCCTCTCTCTCTCTCAAAAATAAGTGAACATTAAAGAAAAAGGACTAGAAATCTACATTTCTAATAAATATTTCTGGTGCTTCTCCTGTAGGTAACACAGATCACAATTTGAGAACCACTTAAGTATTTGAAAGCAATACATAGGGATACATTTGAGTTTTTCCTCTGTTAATTTCCAAGGCAATGACTTTGGCAAATTATTTAAACTACACTCCCAAATTTTTGCATCTTTAAAGTGGGGATATTCAAAACGATCTCACACAATTGAATGAGATATTTATGTAGTACTCAAAATCCCTGCAAGATGTAAAGTATAGTTGCTGCTCATGATACTGCCTTATATATGGCTAGAGTCAAATGGTACTAAAGTTTAACTTCAGAACACAAATTCAATTTACTCGCTACTCAAGGATTCCTCTTCCTTGGTGAACCACTTTTTTGAACTCTTCCATGAAACAATAGCTATTATGGTTGCTATGATGAGAATAGGCAAAGCAATGTAGAAACCTAGAAGCCACCGGTTCTTTTCAGCCTTCCTAAAAGCTCTTTCCATGATTAAACCTAAAATAGAAATACATTAAAAATCAGAGCCAAAAAATTAAACCATCTACTTTTATTTTCAAGTTGCAGCAACCAATTTTTGTTGTTATTCAAGACACATGGAAAAATAATAATATAATTATATAATACTTAGAACTCTCTCTACAACCTCTCATTCTAAAACATTATAAAACAAGTTCCAGGAAATTCCAACGTATTCTACATCATACAGCAGCTGTAGCAAAATCTCACTATAGCACTCTAAGTTGGACCAAAAACTTCAACAATATATAAAGTGGGATCATGTAATTGCAAGGTTATCCAACAAATTTACAATATAGTCTAAAGGAAAAAGTCAATGACATCAGTAAATAAAAATTTTAAAAGATACTGTCAGTTTCAATCATGATATTGAGAGTTAATATTGGAAGAGCAAGATTAAGAAGATATATTTGGTTTTCATTTCTTGAAAATAAGCCTATTTACCTTTTAATTGCAAATATTGGCCTCTAGGTGATAGAAATCTAACTTTGTTTTTGTGAAGATAAGCACTTTGATAATTTATTAACTGAATACGTAAAGATATTAGATACTTGCCCTGTTTCTCAGGCAAACTAGAAGCTTCTCTGCCACGCGTTTCACAAAATGGAGGCTGGTAGCCTTCAAAACAATGGCACGTTTTATTGGAAGTGCACACCTAGGATCATTTTAAAAAACTCAAATGATCATTTAAAACTATTTTCTCGTGAAAAGTAAAATTATCAGATGGATCATCAAGCTTACTTTTGCATTTTGATCTAGTGTAATTTTATTTATTTACAGAGATAATCCTACAAATCAAATAGTTTGGCTTCTAATGCACACACAAACACACCCACAAATAGTTGGGTTTTTTTAAGCTACAGAGGCTGACAGTATTTGCATTGAGAAAAATTTTAATATTTCAAATATTCACCTGAAAACTTAGTTTTCAATTTCAGAAACACACCCTCAAATTCTAATGAAAATAAGACCTTTCCAGTGGTGTCCTGGAGCCACGTAGTATAGCTCCAGAGCTGAATGTGCACATCTCTTCTTATCTCCAAGTTCAGTGACATGCCATAGCTTGAAGTATTTGCAGTTGCAAATGAGCACCTTCCCAACTGCCCTACTCCAGGATTGGGTTGTGTTTTGTTTGCTTGATTTTTAATCCAAGGGATTTTGTACTTCAAGAGGCCATCAGATACTTAGGTTAGGAACTGATGGTTTCTTAAATAAATAAATAAATAAATAAATAAATAAATAAATAAATAGTAAACATCTTTATGGTACTTACTAGGTGTGTGTCTCTATTGTGAACACTTTCTATAGATTTATTTATTAAATCCTCACAACAGCCCTGTGAGGATGGGACTATTATTATTCCCACTTTATAGACGAAGACCCCAAGGCATAGATATTTAACTTGTCAAAGTCAAATGGCTAGTAAGTGATGGAACAAGGATTTAAACTTATGAGATCTGGTTTCAGAGACCTTGACCTTGCCCATTTGCTATGTTACCTCTCAAAATAATATAAAACATCTCTCAGTTTCTAAGATCTCAGTTTAACAACTTGGATCTAATCCCATGGCTTAAATGTATATGGGGGGGAAGTGTTGTGTTGAGGGTATCCATTACCCCAGCTTTTGTCACACCACCTTTAAGCTGTTTGAGTTTGTGTGTGTGTGTGTGTGTGTTCGTGTATTTTTATGCTGAAATACTTCACAGAAGTGAACTTGTCCTTCTTAGGAGATGCATGTTGTCAGTTTGTCCTAATATTGAATTGTTGTTTTTGGATCACTTGGTTAAGTTGCTGTCTTCCAGGTTTTTCCACATGCTTCCATTTGTAATTAATAAGTAATTTGTGAGGAGATAGTTGTTAGATTATGTAAGTATCTGGGTCCTCATAAAACTTTCACCCACTAGTTTGAGCATCCATTCATAACTATTTTACTCCATTATTCCTTCTATATTGATTACACTATAAGGAAGAATTTTCTTTTGTCTCCATTTATTTATTCAGTTATTGCTATCAATAATATATAATTGATATGGTCAGATGATTAATAACAAGAATGCCAAGACCACTCAATGGGAAGTCTTATCAACAGATGAGGCTGGAAGAACTGGATATCCAATGCAAAAGAATGAAATTAGACCTTTATGTACAAAAATTAACTCAAAATGGATTAAAGGCCTAACTATAAGACCTAAGACTATAAAACTCCTAGAAGCAAACACAGTGAAAAAGCTTCATGACACCGGACTTCACAATCATTTCTTGGACTAAAAGCACACACAACAAAAATAAAAATTGATAAATGGGTCTACAACAAACTTAAAAACTTTTGTGCATCAAAGGACACAATCAACAGTGAAAAGGTAATCTACAGAACAGGAGAAAAGATTTGTAAGTCATATATCTGATAACAAATTAACATCAGGAATATGCAACAAACTTACACAATTCAACAATAATTTTAAAAATTGGATAATTTAAATGGGCAAAGGACTTGAATAGAAATTTCTGCAAATATGATATACAAATGGCCAATAAGAATATAAATAGATGCTCAACATCACTAGTCATAAGAGAAATGCAAATGAAAATCACAATGATACCAAACTACATCCATCAGGATTACTACTTAAAAAAAAAATCACAAACAACAAGTGTTGGTGAAGATGTGTTGGAATCCTTGAACACTGTTGATAGGATTGTAAAACTGTGAAAATGAAAAACAGTATTGGAAGTTGTTTTTAAAAAAGAGAGAGAGAGAATGACAATATGATCCAGTAGTCCCACTTCTGAGTACATATTTAAAAGAACTAAAAGCAGAGTGTCAACATGAAATTTTCACACCTATGATCCCAGAAGTATTATTCACAAGAGCCAAGAGGTGTAAACAACCCAAATGTCCATCAACAGATTACTACATTAACAAAATTTGGTACATACATACAAGGGAATATTATTCAGTCTTAAAAAGGAAGGCAATTCCATCACATGCTACAACATGGATGAACATTGAGGAAATTATGGTTAACTGAAATGAGCCATAAATGAAAGACAAATACTGTATTACTCCACTTATGTGAGGTATCTAAAGTAGTCAAATTCATCAAAACAGAAACTAGAATGGGGGTTTGCAGGGCTGTTGGAATAAGAGAAAAAAGTTATCACTTAATTGTTTGCAATATTGTGATTTATAAGAAATATGTATTTGGTCATTCAGACGATCAAAACATATTTCTCTAATGTATTTGGTCTTTACCCACAATTCCTGGCTTACAGCTCCCAAAACCCTTAGAATTACCTGTGTTGAGAGAGAGATAAAGGTGTCTTTTGTTATGTGAAATAAGTAAGTTTTGAAGTCACCTAAGAATGGGAGCTGGTTGCCAGTGGAATCCATGTGATTCCAGGTGCCTGTGCCAATCTTCAGGGAGGAAAGAGGGCTAGAGGTTGAATCAATCACAATGGCTGATGATTTAATTAGTTGTGCCTATGTAATGAATCCTTCACAAAAAAAGAAAAAGAAAAAAAAGGATAGGTTTCAAAGAGCTTCTGGGCTGGTAAACATGTAGAGATTTGAGGACAGTGTGCATCCAGAGAGTGGCATGGAAGCTCTGCACCCTTTCCCTATATCTTGTCCTATTCATCTCCTCCACCTGGTTGTACCTGAGTTATATCCTTTTATAATAAAAAAGTAGTCTGGTAAGCAAAATGCTTCTCCAAGTTCTGTGAGCCACTCTAGCAAATTAATTGAGGGAATTTTGGGAACCTCTGATTTATAGCCAATCAGGCTGGGGGCCGAGATGGCAGAGCAGCAGGGAACTTTTTTTGCCTCTCTCATCCTTGAACTGCAGCTAGATCAGCGCCAAACCATCTTGCATACCTAGAAAACTGATTTGAGGATTAACACAACAGTCTGCACAACTTGAACCATAGAACTCAGCAGGTATGCAGCGTGGAGACGTAAAATAGGGGAGAGAGAAGCCATGGAGGGTAAGGAGCTATTTTTGCTTGTGGAGAGAAGATGGAGACAGGGGGGAGAGTACAGGAAAAGCACTACCCCTGAAAGCAGCTGGAGAGAAACAGAAAGAGTGTACTGAACAAAACGGGAGAAAGGAAAAAAGGGAAAGGAGAAAGGAGAGGGTTTAAATTCCATTAAGACACTATAAACAGGGAGTGCAGAGTCCGAAACTCTGCAGCTTGATACCTGGCAGAGCTCTGATGGGAAGGGTGAATCCCCAGGAGCAGACAGTGAGGTCCGAGGGGTCCTCAGGCCACAAGGGGAGTGGCAGTACCCCTACTGAGAGGACATCTGGTAGAGGCTGTGTGGCCTCCCTACAAGGCCTACAAGTTCCCAGCAGACCCCAGAGAACAACCACATTTGCTTGTGTTGGAACAAGGACATTAAGGGTAAAGCCTGGCACCAGATAGCTGTTGTGATTCACCACAACCTCTGAAATGCTGCTGCTATATAATTGTGCAAACTTTCTGGGGCAGGCTGACACCTGGCCACAGTCTCTGGGCTATGCAGCAGCACAGTCATGTACACGTACCAGATGGTGGCCCAGCACCTGGCCATTGCTCGGTGAGACTCTCCCAGAGAGGTTCTGAGCGGGTCAAAGCTGCAGAGCCCTCAGAAGTAAGGGATTTGGAAACACAGCCCCATCTGAGATAAAACTCAGGAGGGAGGTGCCTCCTGGCAGATTGACCGCTTGGTCACAGACAGCATAGAGGCAGGGAGTGGATGAAAGCAGGAGACAAAGGAGGGGTGCTTGATTGCCAGTGGGTGAGAGCACAGAGTTCTGATACTAGAGACTGGGTAGCTGGGTGACGCCATTTTTAACCCCTCCTGTGCATGCGCATACATGCCTACGTGCACCACAACAATCCACCCCAATAAACTAAGCAGTACTGTCTAGTGGAGAAGGAAGCCGCTACACCAAGCCCTGCCCAAATGGGTCAACTGCACTCTAGAGGAACACCACAAATCTCTCAGCCTGCTTAGTTTATGGACTATAAACTGCTTCATAGTTTGACTTCTAGGGAAAAGTGGATGTAATTTCAATCATATTTCATTCTGTTTGCTGGTACATCTATTCAATTTTTTTTTCTTTTTCTTTGCTTATTCTTTGTGGGAGATGCAAGAGAGAAGCATCAAAGGAAAAGACTTCAAAAGGGAAGGGCTGGAGAAGGTGCAAGGCCTTAGGATATGTTTACATAGCTGACCGAGGCTGTGGCTGGTAAGGAATGCCTAGAGCCATTAACATTGTCCAGGGCCAGATCCTCCTTCACACCTGACCCTTCCTAGTGTTATAGAAACCAATTAACTCAAAATTCAACCTTGAAAAGCGAAACCATTAGATTGATTAACACACTTGCTTAGCTGACTTTATGCACGTAGTCTTTAGCAATTATCCTAATAAAAAGAAGCTACATTCTGGAGTTGGGGCTTCATTCCGACTTGAGTATGAGAACCTTCACTTAACTGCAATTTGTTTGCAGACTCATCTTTTGCAACTCCAGCCATACTCCCTGCAACAATTCTTGAATACAGAAAGAGAAAAAATTTATTTTTATTTTCCGTTTTTATAAAAAATATTTTAATTTTTTTCTAGTATATTTTTTACTTTTGTAAATTTTAAATCCTATTTACTTTCATCATTTCATTTTGTTCTATTTTACTGTATTCATTTTTTTAAATTTTCAAACATTTTCCTTTTTCTTTCCCTTTTTTCTCTATTCTGTCAAGCTTCTTTCAACAACCAGACCAAAACATACCTAGGAGCTCACATCCTTCCTTTGATTTTTTGTGTTGTTTTTAATTTTTTAGTTTTAATTTATTTTTTATTTTATTAATTCTTTTTCTTTCTTCAAAATGACAAAATGAAGGAATTCACCCCAAAAGAAAGAATAGAAACAAATGACAGCCAGGGACTTAATCAACACAGATACAAACAAGATGTCTGAATCAGAATGTAGAATCAAAATAAGAATACTAGCTGGGGTTGAAAATAGAATAGAATCCCTTTCTGTGGAGGTAAAAGAAGTAAAAGCTAGTCAGGATGAAATTAAAAATGTTGTAACTGAGCTTAAATAGATAACACGGTGGCAAGGATGGGTAAAGCAGAGCAGCGAATCAGCAATATAGACGACAAACTTATGGAGAATAATGAAGTAGAAAAAAGAGGGAATACTGGTTCATGGTTTTTTTTTCAATCTTTTTAAATCTTCCTTCAATTTAAATAGTTTCTATTGGTTTATCTTTAAATTTACTGATATCTTCTATTGTGTCTGTTGAGCAGTTAATCCCATTGATGGAATTTTTCATTTCAGTTATATTTTCCCATCTCTAGAAATTATATCTCCCATTCTCTTATTATTATGTTAATATTTTTTAACTCCATGAGAATATTTATAGTCCATGGGGGAGGGGAAGAAAAAAAAAAGAGGTTAGAGAGGGAGGGAGCCAAAACATAAGAGACTCTTAAAAACTGAGAACAAACTGAGGGTTGATGGGGGGTGGGAGGGAGGGGGGGTGAGTGATGGGTATTGAGGAGGGCACCTTTTGGGATGAGCACTGGGTGTTGTATGGAAACCAATTTGACAATAAATTTCATATTAAAAAAAAAAGTTCCTATCAGGTAATTATATCATTTTAAACATTTCAGGGTACATTTTTATTGACTAATTTTTTTC
Source organism: Neofelis nebulosa (assembly GCF_028018385.1). Classification (NCBI taxonomy): domain Eukaryota; kingdom Metazoa; phylum Chordata; class Mammalia; order Carnivora; family Felidae; genus Neofelis; species Neofelis nebulosa. Next base: position 44,727,464 of record NC_080784.1, read on the forward strand.
TCCTTATAGGTTACATAATTCTCCTTCTTGGCATATTTCCTTATTTTTAAGAATTTTATGCAGGATATTATTGATATTGTAGAATATATAGATTTTATAGTTTCCCTTTAAAGATTGCTATACTTTGTGCTGGGAGACAGTTAAATTACCTGCAAAGCAGTTTGATAAGGATTATCTTTAAGTTTTTATAGGGCAGATTTAGAATATCCTTTTCTCTAGGGCTAACTTACTGCTACTGTTGCTAGTAAAACAACGACTTTTCTGAGGTCTCCAGTGACTGTTCCAAGTTTTCTATAGTTTAGTAAGTTATATAAACAGAAATGAATGTGCAAATATTATTAACTTCCCTACACATTAAATGTAATAGGGAAAGATCCCCATAAGCCATACAGAGAAAGACAGATACCATATGGTTTCACTCTTATGTGGATCCTGAGAAACTTAACAGAAACCCATGGGGGAGAGGAAGGAAAAAAAAGAGGCTAGAGTGGAAGACAGCCAAAGCATAAGAGCCTCCTAAAAACTGAGAACAAACTGAGGGTTGATGGAGGGTGGGAGGGAGGGGAGGGTGGGTGATGGGTATTGAGGAGGGCACCTTTTGGGATGAGCACTGGGTGTTGTATGGAAACCAATTTGACAATAAACTTCATATATTGAAAAAAAAATAGGGAAAGATCCCTAATCACACTAAAAACAAACAATGGAATATGAAGAAATAATTTTAACAAAGTATATTCAACATCACATGAAGAAAACCACAAAACTTTCCCAATATTATAACAAAGATTTGAATAAATAATCCGAGAGAATAGTTAGAAAACTTGACATATCTAATATTAATTTGTAATTGTTTTTACCAATTGCTATAAAACATAAAATAGTATTATACTATTGTGAGAATAGTCAGGTCAATAAATAAGACAGCCATTATACATATCAGACAAATGATAATATACATAGCACCACATCTTAGACACCACATGGAAATTAGAAGCTTAGTGGGCAAAAGGTAGGAATAGTTTTCTTTCTTTTTTTTTATTAAAATATATCTATCAGGAGCACCTGGTGACTCAGTTGGTTAAGCATCCAACTCCTGATTTTGGCTGTCATGATCTCACAATTTGTGAGATTGAGCCCAATGTCGGGCTTTGAGTTGAGAGCATGGAGCCTGCTTGGGATTCTCTCTTACCCTCTCCCACCCCCTACAATAAATAAATAAACATTAAAATATATCTATCAAGATGAGGTTACAATTATAATTCTCTTATTGTTTTTTTAAATGAGAGGGTTTTTTAAGCTTATTTATTTTGAGAGAGAAGAGGGAGAAAGTGGGGGAGAAGCAGAAAGAGAGGGAGAGAACCCCAAGCAGGCTCCACACTGTCAGCATGGAGCCCAACATAGGGCTGGAAATCACAAACCATGAGATCATGACCTGAGCTCAAATCAAGAGCTGGATGCTTAACCAACTGAGCCACCTAGGTATTCTGAGGCTATAATTCTTGTATATGACAACCATAACACCAAACCAAATATTTCAACTATACAAACACAATAGACATACAACATATTTTAGGTTTCTATTCTTTAAAATAGTATTTGAAAAAAATTTTTATAATAAATTGAACTTAGCACTGGATGTATAAATAAGGTTTTTTAAGATTCATCAGTATCAAGAGTCAGTCAACATGGCAGAGAAGTAGGGGGACCCAAAGTTCCCTCATCCCTCAAGCACAGCAGTATTGAGGCCAGAAGACTGGAAATTCCAGGAATCTGGGCAATGGAGTGACAGAAACATCTCTAGGGGCCCACAGGGACAACTTGGTGGGCCATAGGTGGATGACTGCGAACCGGGAGAGAGAAAAAGGGCAGTGTAGGCATGGAGGGGAGGGATCCCCTTCTGTGGAGAGACAAAAGTAATAGAAAGAGAGGTTGTGGAAGTGTAGGATTATATTTGGACAAGAGGAAAACCACAAACCAAGGAATGGAAAAAACAGAGAAAGAACCAATTTCTAACTGTGAGGCTTTCTCCGCCCTACTCAAGCACCTGGGGAGGAGGGGAACCAGCCTTGGGTTCCATAGCTAGCTCCCAGGTGCAGTTGGAGAGAGCAATCCTCTCCCTTGAGTGCTGTGGGAAGAAGGCAAACAGCCATTCAAAAGACAAAAGACCCTGCAGGCCCCTGCCACACAGAGGACCTTTGTAACAGTACCCAGAGTGACAGTACACTGGAACTGGGACACATGGAGTGGGATCCTTTAAGACACAGGGGTTTGAATCCCAGCCGAGTGCCAGAGAAGTGCAGGAAATGGTGGAGCGGACATAGTGGCCCACTTGCGCCCAGTCAGCACTGTGAGGAACTAGAGGCCATTAGTCAGTGGGCTGGGAAGAGTGGCACTTCTCTGGAACCAGGGTGCATGGAGTGGGATCCTTTCAGACATCGAGGTTTGAATCCCAGTCAAGCACCTAGGAAGTTCAGGAGACTATGGAGTGGAACAAAACCAGCCTGCTCCTGCCCATGTTGCACTGTGAGGATGATCTGAACAGATTGGTTTAGGACCCCTGGTCCAGGGAGGAGAGACTGGGGTGTCACCATTTTTCTCCCCATCACCAACAAAGCAGGGTTTCAGGGAACAGACAGTGGGCGCACAGTGGAGGCAGGACCTGCCTACACCAAACCATGCCTCTCTGTTCCTGGTAACTATGTATCTAACAGAGCAGGATTGACACTGACCAAACCAGACAGTCCCTCCTCCAGACCAGCGCAGGCACTGGTTCCAAGGCACCATCAAATATCAAGTATCGAGTGGTTTTACATTCTCTGATTTGGTTCTTGGTCAATTCTTATTTGTGTGTGTGCGTGTGTGTGTGTGTGTGTGTGTATGTGTTCTTCCTTTTATTCCTCTTATTTCTTCCATTCTCTAGTCTGATTGTTCTGGTTGTTGGTTTGTTTAAGCAGACATTTTGAATCTATTCCTTTTATAGCTCTTCTGTATCTCCTTATTTATGTTCCTCTTTCTCTCTATGGACTAAGCCCTATAGTTTCTCTGATTCTCTGCCTGGTCAATTTTTTGTTTGTTTTCCTTTACCCCACCTCAGTAATTTCTCTCTTTCTATGGGACAAGGCCTCTTCCACCACCACCACCCTTTTTTAAAAAAATTTTTCCAGGGATACTTCAACAAATCAAAGCACATGTGGTGGAAGGACCAAACCACCATTACAAGTAGGGAGATAAAGCAACCAGAGTCTCAACAACAGACAGCATGAAACACACTCCAAAAATACCTCCTGAAGGGCCAGACCCTGGACAGCATTATGACCCCTTTTTAATATAGTAGTGCTTGCAGAAGCAGGACTCATAGCAAACTATTAAAACACAAAAGGGACAGAAAACTAGTCAATATTATGAAACAGAAGAATTCTCCTCAAAAGAAATTCCAGGAAGAAGTGACAGCTAGAGAATTGCTCAAAACAGATATAAACAATATAACTGAGCAAAAATTTAGAATAATAGTCATAAGATTAATTGCTGGGCTTGAAAAAGCATAGAAGACAGCAGAGAATCTATTACTGCAGAGATCAAGGAACTAAGAAATAGTCATGAAAAATTAAGAAATGCTGTGAATAAGGTACAAAATAAACTAGATGCAGTGATAGCAAGGATAGAGGAGGGAGAGGGGAGATTAAGTGAAATATAAGATAAAATTATGGAAAATGATGAAGCTGAGAAAAAGATAAGAAAATACTAGACCATGAGGGGAGAATTGGAGAACTAAGTGATTCAATGCAACATAATATCTGTATCATAGGAGCTCCAGAAGAAGAAAAGAGAGGGGGGGGGGGAGGGCAGAAGGTTTACCGGAAGAAATTATAGCTGAGAACTTCCTTAATCTGGGAAAGAAAATGGACATCCAAATCCAGAAGGCACAGAAAACGCCCTTTCGATTTAACAAGAATAGATCTTCTCCATGGAATATCATAGTGAAACCAGCAAATTACAAAGATAAAGAGAGAATTCTGAAAGCAGCTAGGGACAAAAGGGCCTTAACTTACAAGGGTAGACACATCAGGGTACTAGCAGACCTATCCACAGAAACTTGGCAGGCCAGAAGGGAGTGGCAGGAAATATTCAATGTACTGAATAGGAAAAACATGCATCCAAGAATCCTTTATCCAGAAAGGCTGTCATTCAGAATAGAAGGAGAAATAAAGACTTTCCCAGACAAACAAAAACTGAAGGAGTTCATGACCACTAAACCAGCCCTGCAAGAGATCCTAAGGGGGGCTTTGTGAGTAGAATGCTGCACAGACTACAAAGGACCAGAGACATCACCACAAGCATGAAACTGAAACATAACACAATGACACCAAATCCATATCTTTCAATAATAACACTGAATGTAAACAGACTAAATGCTCCAATCAAAAGACATATGTTATCAGAATAGATTTAAAAACAAGATCCATTTATGCTGTCTACAAGAGACCCATTTTAGACCTGAGGACACTTTTCAATTGAAAGTGAGGATGGAAACCATCTATCATGCTACTGGAAGTCAAAAGAAAGCTGGAGTAGCCATACTAATATCAGACAAACTAGATTTTAAACTAAAGGCTGTAACAAGAGATGAAGAAGGGCATTATATCATAATTACAGCGTCTACCCATCAAGAAGAGCTAACAATTGTAAATGTTTATACTCCCAACTTCAAAGAACCCAAATACATAAATCAATTAATCACAAACATAAGCAATCTTATTGATAGGAATGCCGTAATTGCAGGTGACTTTAATACTCCACTTACAGAAATGGAAAGATCATCTGGGAAAAAAATCAATAAAGAAACAATGGCCTTGAATGATACACTGGACCAGATGGACTTGACAGATATATTCAGAATCTTTCATCCAAAAGCAGCAGAATACACATTCTTTTCACATGCACATGGAACATTCTCCAAAATAGAATCATGTACTTGGTCACAAAACAGCCCTCAATAAATATAAAAGAGATAAGATCATATGTTGTTCTGATCACAATGTCATGAAACTTGAAATCAATAAGAGAAAATTTGGAAAGCCTCCAAATGCATGGAGGTTAAAGAACATCCTACTAAAGAAAGAATGACTCAACCAGGCAATTAAAGAAGAAATTAAAAAATATATGGAAGCAAATGAAAATGAAAACAGGACAGTCCAAACCCTTTGGGATGCAGGAAAGGCAGTCCTAAGAGGAAAGTACACTGTAGTCCAGGCCTATCTCAAGAAACAAGAAAAATCCCAAATACAAAATCTAACAGGACACCTAAAGGAACTAGAAGAAGAACACCAAAGAAACCTCAAAGCCAGCAGAAGAAGAGAAATAATAAATATTAGAGCAGAAATAAACAATATAAAATCCCCAAAAAATAGAATATATCAATGAATCTCAGAGCTGGTTTTTGAAAAAATAAAATTGATAAACCCCTAGCCAGACTCCTCAAAAAGAGAGAGGACCCAAATAGATAAAATCATGAATGAAAGAGGACAGATCACAACCAACATCATAGAAATACAAACAATTATCATAGAATACTATAAAAGTTATATTCCAACAAACTGGACAACATGGAGGAAATGGACAAATTCCTAGACACCCACACACTAACAAAACTCAGAGGGGAAGAAACAGAAAATTTGAACAGGCCCATAACCAGCAAAGAAATTGAATCAGTTATCAAAAATCTCCCAGCAAATAAGACTCCTGGGCCAGATGGCTTCCCAGGGGAATTCTACCAGACATTTAAAGCAGAGTTAATACCTATCCTTGACAGCTTGAGAGCTGTCCCAAAAAGTAGAAATGGAAGGAAAGCTTCCAGACTCATTCTATCAAGCCAGCATCACCTTGATTCCCAAACCAGACAGAGAACCCCCTAAAAAGGAGAATTACAGGCCAATATTCCTGATGAACATGGATGCAAAAATTCTCAACAAGACACTAACAAATTGAATTCAACAGTATATCCAAAGAATTATTCAACACAATAAAGTGGGATTCATTCCTGGGATACAGGGCTGGTTCAATATTCACAAATCAATCAGTGTGATACATCACATTAAGAGAAGAAAGGATAAGAACCATATGATCCTGTCAATAGATGCAGAAAAAGCATTTGACAAAATATAGCATCCTTTCTTAATAAAAATCCTCAAGAAGCTGGGATAGGAGGAACATACCTTAACATCATAAAAGCCAAATATGAAAAGTCCACAGCTAATATCATCCTCAAGGGAGAAAAACTGAGAGCTTACCCCCTGAGATCAGGAATCAGCAGGAATGTCCACTCTCACCACTGTTGTTTAATATAGTGTTGGAAGTCCTAGCCTCTACAATCAGACAACAAAATGAAATAAAAGGCATCCAGATTGGCAAAGAAGTCAAACTTTCACTTTTCACAGACGACATGATACTCTACATGGAAATCCCGAAAGACTCCACCAAGAAGCTGCTAGAACTGATACATGACTTCAGCAAAGTCGCAGGACACAAAATCAATGTACACACCATAAATGTAAATAGCATTTATGTACACCAATAATGTAGCAACAGAAGAGAAATCAAGAAATTGATACAATTTATAACTGTACCAAGAAGCATAAAATGCCTAGGAATAAACCTAACCAAAGTTGTAAAAGATTTGTATGCTGAAGACTATGGAAAACTTATAAAGGAAATTGAAGAATACACAAAGAAATGGAAAAACATTCCATACTCATGAACTGGAAAAACAAATATTGTTAAAATGTCAATACTACCCAAAACAATTTACACATTCAATGCAATCCCAATCAAAATTGCACCAGCATTCTTCTCAAAGCTAGAGCAAACAATCCTAAAATTTGCATGGAACCACAAAATATCCTGAATAGCCAAACTGGGATCTCATCAAGATAAAAAACTTCTGCACAGTGAAGGAAACAATCAGCAAAACTAAAAAGCAACCGATGGAATGGGAGAAGATATGTGCAAATGACATATCAGATAAAGGGTTAGTATCCAAAATCTATAAAGAACTTATCAAACTCAACACCCAAAAACCAAATTATCTAGTGAATAAATGGGCAAAAGACAGTAATAGGCACTTTTCCAAAGAAGGCATCCAGTTGGCAAACAGACACATGAAAAGATGCTCAGCATCGCTCATCGGCAAGGAAATACAAACCAAAACCACAATGAGGTACCACCTCACATCTGTCAGAATGACTAACATTAACAACTCAGGAAACAACAGATGTTGGCAAGGATGCAGAGAAAGAGGATCTCTTTTGTTCTGCAAAAGCACTGGGAAAGCAAACTTGTGCAGTCACTCTGGAAAACAGTATGGAGGTTCCTCAAAAAATTAAAAATAGAACTACCCCACGAGCCAGCAATTGCACTACTAGGTATTTATCCAATGGATATAGGTGTGCTGTTTTGAAGGGGCATTTACACCCAATGTTTATAGCAGCATTATCGACAATAGCCAAAGTATGGAAAAAGCCCAAATGTCCATCGATAGATGAATGGAAAAAGAAGAAGTGGTGAATGTATACAATGGTGTATGTATACTCAACAATCAAAAAGAATGAAATCTTGTCATTTGCAACTATGTGGATGGAACCGGACGGTATTATGCTAAGTGAAATTAGTCAATCAGAGATAGACAAATATCATATGACTTAACTCACATGTGAAATTTAAGATACAAAACAGGTGAACATAAGGGAAAGGAAGCAAAAATAATATAAAAATAGTGAGGGGGACAAAACAAGACTCTTAAATATAGAGAACAAACAGAGGCTTGCTGGAAGGGTTTTGGGAGGGGGGATGGGCTAAGGGTATTAAGGAATATACTCCTGAAATCATTGTTGCACTATATGCTAACTTGGATGTAAATTTAAAAATTAATTAATTTTTTTAAAAGTGTCCAAATAGATGTAATTTGAGGAAACAAATTTTGTGCTTACTTACTCCATGTCCATTGCACTTTTTTGAACAGACAGATGATTCAGACTTAATTATTCTTGATTCTACACATTCACCATTTACACAGATCTAAAAAAAGAAAAAAAATCTTTTTTCCATGTTAAAGGAGTCCAGCTGCCTTGACATAAAAGTCAGTAATTTTATACCATAAGACCATAAGTGTTCAATGTAATAAATTTCCATCCAAGTATTGCTTTTGCTGTAACCTGCAAATTTTTATGTTGTGTTTTCATTTTCATTTAGTTCAAAATATTTTTCAAATTGTCTTAAAATTTCTCCTTTAGCACATTTAAAAATGTGTTGTTTAATCTCCAAGTATTTTGCAATTTTTCAGATAAATCTAATGTAAATTATGGACTGGGTGATAATGATGTGTCAATGCAAGCTCATCAATTGTATCAAATGTACCACTCTAGTGGGGGATGTTGATAATAGTCTTATGCTTCTGTGAGAGCAAGGGCGTATATGGGAACTCTGTACCTTCCTTTCAGTTTTGCTGTGGGCCTAAAACTGCTGTAAAAAATTCGTTTTAGGGGAGTCTGGGTAGCTTAGGCTGTTGATTGTCTGACTTCAACTAAGGGCATGATCTCGTAGTTTGTGGGTTCGAGTCCACATCAGGCTCACTGCTGCCAGTGCAGAGCCCTCTTCAGATCCTCTGTCTCCCTCTCTCTCTCTCTCTCTCTCTGCCCTTCCCCCACTCATGTTCTCCCCCCCTTCCTCTCTCTCAAAAATAAATAAACATTTATTTTTAAAAATTAGCTAAAAAAATAATTCAATATAGGGAAGTGAGAGATACAAATAAGACCAAAAAAAATCATGTTCACATAACCACTTATAATACCCTGAAATCTAACAAAACTATTCCTAAGAGCACAGTTAAAAGAATATGCTGTATTTGTCGCATATATCAAAAGTTTGCATCGAAAGAAAATCAATTCAATATAATCAGGACATATAGTAAATTTTCCTCAAATATGAATTATTATTAGAATTCTCTAATAAAGTTGATAGGAATTTTTATTAAAATATGCTATACATATCTAAATTATATTATGGAATGTATGAAACATCCAGATATAATCATTCTAAGTTTAAAGTGTATTAATCAGAGGATTAAGGATACATTACCAACTCCAGTATTCACAGCAATATCAACTACTCTAAGATACAGTTTTCTTATCTGAGTACAAATCATACTTTTTCTAAAGCATTGAGATTTGTTTTGAAGTTAAAATGGGATGTAGTATGTGAAAATGATTTCCTTTTAAACGTTAAAGCACAGTACAACTCTTCAAAAAAATAGTTTTAGGGGTATCTGGGTGGCTCACTCAGTTGAGTGTCTGACTTAAAAAAAATAGCCTCACAAAACACTTTCTAAATGCAAACAAACTAACAATTCTTTTAAACCTTCACTGTGTTGAGTTTTCTCATTAGTTCTTGGCCTTGATGGTGTGTCTAAAACTCCCTTTGAGTGTAGTATCTATTGCATGCCTGCCTCAGTTGAAACTGAGATGAAGAGTCCTGTTATATTAGGATGCTACTGACAAAAAAAGTTGCCAAGAAGGTTTCATCAATGTGATTTATAATATCATTAAAAACTATCTGGTAAAATGTGTTTTCATACATTAACACTGAGAAGAACTGTCCATGTTATAAAATGGATTCTATTCTTACTAAATTATCGACTGAATAATATCAAATCATTTGTTGACTATGTTTCATTTTTTAGTTGTTTTGGCTGCAAAGCCAAAATATAGCTACTGAGCTCCTTGGTATATACATCCTTTAAGGAGGCATTTAAGGCCTACACTAGATTATCATTCCTCATAAGCAAGGATCTGGCCAGGAATTAAATGAAATGTTCAAGTAAGTTTATTCCTCCTATGTTTTCTCCAGATTTGGGTTAGCCTCAAACATAGTTAATTATAATAATCAATAATAATAGCCAATCTACATTTAGCTGTATGTGCCAGGAATCTCATTTAATCTTTGCAATAACCCCATGGAGTAAATGCTATTACTATCACCACTTTACATCCAGTTGTGGCATCTCAGACTGGTTAGGTTACTTGCAGAATGTCAAAAAATAAGAAGTTTTGAAGAATTGATTCTAAGAAGCCTGATCTAAGTGGTGCTCTTATCTACTGGGCTATGAAGAGACATATATTACTAAGGGGGATTTCTTCTTTCTTCTCTAAGAAGAAAGGTGAATTTCCATGCAATGGAGTACTTAACATAGTCACAAGATAGCTCCCCTCACACTCCAGTTCCAAAACACTTGGGAGTTTCCTTGGTCACAATACTGAAATTCTGAAGAAGATCAAACATTCCTATTGCCCTCTTAATATCTGGAGACAAAATGAAGCTTATTCATTTTCTCCTTATTCAAATATTTAAAGTTACATAGAAATGAACTGAAATTTGATACTTAAATGAAAATATTAAAGAAATTAATAAAACTAGATTTAAAAAAATACATTTTAAATCATTTACCCTCCCTTCATCACAATGAGAACCATTGGAGACTTTCATTGGATCTTGATTTGCATTAGGCAATCTGTAGTCTATGGTTATACATAAATTATTTCGTACAAAAGCATAAATCACAGCGCCATTTTCTTTGCGAAAAGGAATTCGTGTAGGGTAAGTACAAATTAGTCTCCCACATTGAAGATTCCTGCAAACATAGTAAAATTATATGATTATTACACATTAGGTATTTGTTAGGAATTTGTTAGAAATGCTTCAGATTTTCTTTCTTTGACAAAAAAACCCAAAACAAAACCAAGTACAGCTCTCCATTTATGGCAAATGTAACTAGGGAAAATGTAACATTTTAACACTAACATTTAAAGTAAATACTCCAGAGATGCCTGGGTGGCTCAGTTGGCTGAGCGTCTGACTTTGGCTCAGGTCATGATCTCACAGTTCATGAGTTCAAATCCTGTGTTGTGCTCTGTGCTGACAGCCTGGAGCCTGGAGCCTGCTTTGAGTTCTGTGTGTCCCTCTCTCTCTGTCCCTCCCAATGCACACTCCTTCTCTCTCTCTCTCCCTCTCTCTTTCTCTCTCAAAAATGAATAAATATTTTAAAAATTAAAAATAAAATCACTCTGCAAGCTTATCTTTCAATGCTGCTAATGAAAGGTCTTTTATTCACTGTGAAGAATTATATACTTACTGTCAAATAATCAATTCACTCAAGTATCTCATATCCCTCTGTAGAGGGACAGAGTGATAAGTTGTTACTCTTAACCTCAAGGACCTTACAGTTTAATACTAAATGTAATATAAATCCCATTAAAAGTGCCACAATAAATTAATTCTCACAGAGATTTAAGATGAGGACCCATTCTAACTTAGCAATTAGGAGAAACTTCATAGAGAAGATGATTCATAAATCTAAGTCAAAGTTTACAAATTAGTAGAATTTCAATAGCCAGAGTAAGGTATTTCTATTTTTTTTTAACATTTATTTATTTTTGAGAGAGAGAGAGAGAGAGAGAGAGAGAGAGAGAGAGAGAGAGAGAAGAAAGTGAAAGTGGGGGAGGGGCAGAGAGAGAGGGAGACACAGAATCCAAAGCAGGCTCCAGGTTCTGAGCTGTCAGCACAGAGCCCAGTGCGGGGCTTGAACTCATGAACCGTGAGTTCATGACCTGAGCTGAAGTCGGACGCTTAACCAATTGAGCAACCCAGGCACCCCAGAGTAAGGTATTTCCAAACAAAATTAACAGCATAACCAACCAAGGAAACAAAACTATGTGGTGTGTTTACCAGTGTACAAATTCAGTAAGTACAAGGGCCATGTATGCTTGCTAATGAGTATCTAGTTCAGTGTCCAGCACATAGCAGATTCTTTTAAAATGTACATTTTTTAATGTTTATTTGTTTTTGAGAGAGACAGAGTGTAAGTGGGGGAGGGGCAGAGAGAGAGGGAGACACAGAATCCAAAGCAGGCTCCAGGCTCTCAGATGTCATCACAGAGCCTGGCATAGGGCTCAGGCTCACCAACCATGAGATTGTGACCTGAGCCAAAGTCTGACACTTAAGCGACTGAGCCACCCAGTCACCCCAAACAGTAGGTTCTTAATAAATGTTTAAAACAAATTAACGACCAAAATATCAAAAATCTTGCTTTTCAAATGCAGGGGAAATTTAATTTCATTTTACGGACACTGGGCAGTCTTCAGCTTGGGCAAACAATCAAGTGAGTGAGGATAGTATTTTTATAAAGAAAAATGAGCAGCTGGGGCACCTGGGTGGCGCAGTCGGTTAAGCGTCCGACTTCAGCCAGGTCACGATCTCGCGGTCCGTGAGTTCGAGCCCCGCGTCAGGCTCTGGGCTGATGGCTCGGAGCCTAGAGCCTGTTTCCGATTCTGTGTCTCCCTCTCTCTCTGCCCCTCCCCCGTTCATGCTCTGTCTCTCTCTGTCCCAAAAATAAATTAAAAATGTTGAAAAAAAAATTTGAAGAAAAAAGAAAAATGAGCAGGTTCAAAGAAGAAAAGTGCAATGGATATTATTACTTTCAATCTTGGATTGAATTTAGAAGTCTAATGATCACCCACATATAGATGTTTAAAATTAGATAGAAATTTAGCCTATAACACAAGAAAGATGTCAGGGCTACAGATTTTGATTTAAAATTCACTCCCTTACACATGTGATACTTGAAACCACTGGAATGAATGAAATATAGAGAGAAAAACTAAAAAAAAATCTTATAGAACATAAGAAAAGTATCTTTAATATTCCCATGGCATACCTCCATGAACAGGATTGAAATTTGCCTCTTATTTTACCACAGTTCCCAAACCTATCAGCGTGAGACTGTATTTCTTCATAGCAGGCAAATGGTGCATTTTTTGAACCTGTCAGAGTTAGAAATATATTTGGATTAAAACTCCCTTCTTCATCTCAGTTCATTCTCTCTTACATATTTACTTTGCCTTCTAATATTAGCATCTAATTCAAAAGTTTTCCTAGTGAGATTGTTTAATAAAAGAGAATTAAAGTGAAAAGTAGTGCTCATAATTATTTCCCCTTTTGTTTCATTTTCAATTATTTGCATCACAAAAGATATCATGAGGGGAAAGGAGAGTTACAGAAGTGTAAACCATGAGAGTGCTCTATGAACAAGGCAATAGAGAGATAATGCAAGAAAACGATACTCATTTTCTTAGTTTGTGAGTAGGAACATATAAAAAGCCAGGTCTATTACAAAATCTCATTGAAGAAACCTAATTGTACTTTCAGAAAGTCTAAAATGAAAGGAGCAAAGCTGCCAACCTATTACCTACCTTTTCCCTTCATTACTGTATTTAGTTTTGATCACTGTGTAAAATATTACCAAAATCTTGGCAATTTAAAACAACACCCATTTATATTACACAAGTGAGGTCTCTCTGTGCTCAAGAGTCTCATAAGGCTAAATAATGTTACTGGCTGGGGCTGCAGTCTCATCAGAGGCTGAAGTCCTCTTCTGAGCTTATTGGTTGTTGGTAGAATTCAGGGTTTTTTTTTGTAGCCATAGCTTCATTTGCTTACCATCTGGCAGGGGTTGCTCTTGGCTCCTAGAACTCCCCTCACATCCTAGTCACATGGCCCTTTCACAACGTGACAGTTTGTTTCTTCCAAGCCAGCAAGAGAATCTCTCTGACATCTCCCATCTTTTAAAGGGCTCACATGATTAGGTCAGGCTCACTCAGAATGATCTTCCTTTTCGCTTAACTCAAAGTTCACTAATTATGGACCTTAATTACATCTTCAAAATTCCTTCATCTTTACTATTAACTATAATCACAGGATTGACATTCCATCACATATTCACTGGTTCTACCCCAACTCAAAGGAAGGGGATTAATCCAAGGCCTGAACGCTAGCAGAGTCTTGAATTTGCATGAAATCACAAAAGACCCTAAATCACAAAGCAGTCCTGCAAAAGAATAGCAAAGCTGGAGGCATCACATTTCTGGACTTTGTCTTATATTACAAAGCTGTAGTTACCAGAACAGTATGGTACTGGCAAATATAAGTTTAAAAAAAGGCACATAGATCAATGGAACAGAATATAGAACCCAAAAATGAAACCACAATTGTATGGTCAATTAATCATCAAGAAAGAAAGAAAGAATATCCAATGGAAAAAAGACAGTTTCCTCAACAAATAGTGTTGGGAAAACTGGACAGCAACATGCAGATGAATGAAACTAGACCACTTACTTACACCATACACAAAAGTAAATTCAAAATGGATTAAAGACCTAAATGTTGACAATGGCCATAGCAACTTCTTTCTAGATATGTCTCCTGAGGGAAAGGAAACAATGCAAGAATAAACTATTGGGGCTACATCAAAATAAAGTGTCTGCACAGTGAAGGAAACAATCAACAAAACTAAAAGGCAACTTATGGAACAGGAGAAGATATTTGCAAATGGCATATCTGACAATGGGTTAGTATCCAAAATCTATAAAGAACTTATCAAACTCAACAACCAAAAAACAAATAATCCAGTTAAGAAATGGGAAGAAGACTTGAAGAGACATTTTTTGCAAAGAGGACATCCAGATAGCTAACAGACACATGAAAAGATGTTCAACATCAATCATCAGGGAAATACAAACCAAAACCATGATGAGATACCACCTCACACCTTTCATAATGGCTAAAAATAACAACACAGGAAATAACAGGTGTTGTTGAGATGTGGAGAAAGAGGAACCCTCTTGCACTGTTGTTGGGAACACAAACTGGTGGACTCACTGTGGAAAACAGTATGAAGGTTTCTCAAAAAGTTAAAAATAGAAGTACTTTATGATTCAGCAATTGCAGTAGGTATTTACCCAAGGAATACAAAAATACTATTTTGAAAGGATACAAGCACCCTGATGGTTATAACAGTATTATCTACACTAGCCAAATTATGAAAACAGCCCAAGTGTCCATCAATTGATGAATGGATACAGTAGTGTATATATATATATATATATATATATATATATATATATATATACACACACATATATATATTTACATACACACACACACACACACACACACACTGGAATATTACTCAGCCATAAAAAAAAGAATGAAATCTTGTCATTTTCAATGATGTGGATGAAACTAGAGAATATTATGCTAAGTGGAATAAGTCAGTGAATGACAAATACCATATGATTTCACTCATATGCAGAATTGAAGAAAGAAAACAAATGAGCAAAGGGGAAAAGGAGAGAGGCAGGCAAACCAATAAACAGACTATTAACAATGGAGAACAAACTGATGGTTACCAGAGGACAGGCAGTTAGGGAGTGGGTGGGTTAAATGGGTGATAGGTGATAAGGAGTACACTTGTTGCAATGAGCACTGAATGTTGTACAGAATTGTTGAATCACTATATTGGAATTATATATCAGGAACAGTCTATTCCCTGAACTACTATTACCCTGTATGTTAATTAACTAGAATTTAAATTAAAACTTTAAGAAAAAAAATTCTGCCTAGCACAGTTACCTTCTCTAAAATGAAGCTTGCTAAGCCCAGCTGCCTCATCTATAAAAGTAAACAGTATCTACCTCAATAGATTGTTATGAGAATTAATTAACATGATGTTTATTTAGCCACTGTGAATTCCCATCTAATCCTTTTCCATTTTCTTTTAGGATCAAGAGGATTTCTCTTGTTTACCTGCTCCTTTCATTAACTACATCTTCCCCAACATTCTTTTTCTTTCTTTACCATTTCCTAATTCTCTTTTCACCAGTTTTAAACATTGGTCCATCAAAGGTGATTGTATAGTACCATTAGGACAGACAATGTTATTTCTAAGTATTCACAATGTCTAATCAGTTCACTTGTAAATCTGAAATACCAGGTCAAGAATGCCAATTCAGGACTTGTTAAACACCAAGATATTACCCAGGACAAGTCAGAAATTGGATAATTCAATCCAGTTTGGAGATATAATATAAAAATTATGTTTAGTCACAGAATACAGACAGTTCCCGACTCACATTTCAACTTAACATTTTTTTTAAATTTATGATGGTGCAAAAACAATATGCATTCAGTAGAATCTGTACTTCAGAATTTAAATCTTAATCTTTTCCTGGGCTAAGTGGTATGATACTCACTTGTGATGCTGGGCAGCAGCAGCAAGCCACAATTCCAAGTCAGCCTCATGATCATAAGCATAAACAACCAATATACTTACAACCATTATGTATGCGTATAACCATTCTGTTTTTCACTTTACGTATAGTAGCCAAAAAATTACATGAGATATTCAATACTTTGTTACAAAATAAGCTTTGTGTTAGATGATTTTGCCCTATTGTAGGCTAATGTAAGGGTTCTTTCTGAGCACCTTTAAGGTAGGCTCATCATAGCCTAGGCTCTGATGTTCAGTAGGTTAAGTGTATTAAATGTATGGTTTATCAAGATGTAACCCTATCATAAGTTGAGAAAGATCCGTAGTCAAATGAATTCTCTTAAAACTAATGTTCTTCAACTAGCCTATTTTTTATTAGTCCATCTTTTGTGAAGATACCAATGAGCTTTATATTAATTTCTCTCCTGAATACCATCTTTCATTAGTGTTAGAGACTTTCTCTCAGACCAGTCTGTGTTTTCCAGAGTAAGATGGAAACACTAAAAGGGCAACACTTTGCAAATGTGAAGTCACATGTCAAAATGTTACCTCATATCCAGTATAGCAACCAAATCTACTAAAAGAATCTGTCCTTCCATAGTCCAAATAGTGTATTTAGATTGCCTATACACTATTATAAAATGCTATGGAATACAATTAAATAGTAAATACACTGGCATAGATATTTGTGCATGGCTGGTACTAGGGCAATAGATATAAGTATTGGAAAATTATTGCAAAAAATTTAGGCAATCCTCATATATAGCATTGAGCATTAGGAATGTTTAGGCTATACTCCTTGACTGCTATTAGAGACTACTGGCTTATGTTTCCAGTTAGATGGAATAAAAGGCTACCTCTTCTCAACTAGAATAAAGGGAGCCAATGAAATGTTAGCTAAAATTTTAGCTTTCATAACCTGACATCTAACTCAACTTCATCTTCGGTTCAACATACTCTGATTTACCCCTAGACTTCCTTATTTCAGTTTTTAGGACAATTAGTCAACCAGATGTTCAGGCCAAAATAAGAATCTTCCTTGATTTCTTTTTTCCCCTTACCGCCTGTCTCTACCACCTAATCCAAGTCTTACTGACACTATCTCCTAAATATAGCCAGAGTATGATTACTTCTTACCTTCTCACTGGCTACAACTCTAGTTGAGCTATCATCAATTCTCTTCTAATATTCTACAACAGCCTTCTAAGTGATTCCCTGCTTCTGTTTTTCCACTCCCTAAAATAGTGCATTCTCCATACCATAAATCAGTCATTAAAAAATAAATAAATAAAAATCATATATTAGTCTCCTACTTAAATATCTCTAAGGGCTTCATACTACCCCAAGGATAAAATCCAATTTTATTGCCATGGTCTTTACTCAGTTTGGTTTACTACACTTCAGCAACACTGCTCTTCTTTTTATGTCTATTGCCTGATCCCATCACTGGACTATAACCTCCATCTGGACTATAACCTCCAATATACATCTTTTTTTTTTTGTCTTGTCCATCACTGGGTTTCCAGTGCTAGAAGGGTAGTGCCATACCCAATTAAAGTGTTATATAAATATTTATTCAATGAATGAAAAAATCAACACCTTGGATAACTATATCCCATAATCGTTCTTCCTTATGGAGTTTGACATCCAAAATCAAGACCTCCAATACGAACCATACCTACTCTCTTTGAGGCAATACATATTTTTTTTGAAAGTTTATTTATTTATTTTGACAGAAAGAGAGCGTGAAAAGGGGAAGGGCAGAGAGATGGGAAGAGAGAGAATCCCAAGCAGGTTCCACGTTATAAGTGCAGAGCCCAGTGTGGGGCTTGATCCCATGAACTGTCAGATCATAACCTGAGCCGAAACCGAGAGTCAGATGCTCAACCAACTGAGCCACCCAGGTGCCCCAAAGCAATAGAGATTTTCAAAGATTAATGTTTGAAACAAACTTCTTAGTAATCTCTTCTAAATTATATTTCCAATGTCACCTCACTAATTTCATTATATTTTCTGTTTTGTGATCCCCTATTTTTATTAAAAGAGGCCATATCAATGCTACATTTTTCAAAGAATTTGCAGATAGAACCAATTTAAACTTTCCACAAATGATGAGAGGAGAAAGTAGAAATCTTTTCTTCATGGCTTCTAAGACAGTCTTAAGAGCAATTTAAGATAAATAAGTCTTACTCATAGAATCTGAAGCCCTTTGACCTACAATTCTTTTCCACCTTTAATAAACTATAGAGTACTGCTGTACACCAACTGAAATGATGGAAAAATAACCACTTCTAACAAGTCCAGAAAATCCATAAAAATTATGAGACAAGAGCAAGCAGATTAAATATTATTTATTACACTGGCATTAAAGGAAGAAATATAAGTAGTTTATCTCCCTTTCTCTTGTTTTCATATATGATTACACTCCAGCTTCATTTCTCCATTTCTTTGAGGCCCACCTTTCTCCACATGGTCAAAAGCATAGCTGTCAAAAACTCTAGAGCTATACATATGATATTTTGAGTACTTAGAGGGAAAATTCTCTTGTTCAATGGCCCAAAATTCCAGAGAAGAGACTCAGGACTTCCCAATCTCCCTTAACATGAGTCAGATGCTCATCTTAACACAGACCAACTGTAGCAAGGTTGGAGAGTACTGCAATTGGACCAGATCTGGTTAGGTACCCACTACAGTATAAACAAATATGAATAAATGTATTATTAGACCATACTATATTAATAGGATATTTTCCACAGTAGTCATGTGAATATTGGACAGCTCCTAGAAAATGGTACTAAGAAAATCCTACCTGAGATCTCTACAGGAAGGGATGAAGCTAGGAGTTTACAGTGAAATCTTGCTTATTATCATCAATAAAACAGTTGATGATATTCAAATCCATACTGATCTCTGCCTTCTGTATATAAACTTCAGCACTCCAGACAAACATGACTAGTACAAAGAGTATCATGCTACCATAACTTATAATGACTAATGCTGAGCTAAAGAGAGAGGAAAGATAGCATAGAAACTGGCATTTCCTCCCAATATCCATTCCTTCTTTTTTCCACTAGTGACAGAAGTTTCTTATTAATAGCAGGGCAACAGAAACCAAGCTAAAGAAAACATTTCTCAGACTCTCTTGCAACCAGATGTGGTTATGTGACTAGATTCTGGCCAGAGGAAAAGCAGTAGATATTATATATCCAAAACATCAAGTTAATATCAGTAAGTAGAAGCTAAGTACACTCTCATTTCCTCTTTCCTTGATTCCATGGACTGGTATGAAGATTTTGTGCTGGGAAACCACCTTCTACCAGAGACACAAGGGATTGCTAAGCAAGAATAAAGACAAGTTCCTGGAAAATGTCATTACAGCAAAGTTGCTGAAATGCCTCTGATAACATGCCTACCTCTAGAATATTATATGAGATAAATAAAGCTCTTTGAACCACTATATATGTATAATAACAATTTACTTTATTTTTTAACCAGTGAAGGGGATTGCCACTGTGGTAAGCCAAAAATTTTAGGAATGGGTGTCTCATACCACACCAGATGCCACAGTTCACTAATAACAAGAATATAATACTGACCCATACAAAGTTCCAAACTGAGCCAGGGTTCAGAGGACCAGTGGGAGATCACGTAGCCATCTCAACCTATGTAAATACATTTTGGGAATTGGTGAATTTGGAATACTGAATCAAATGAGATCACTATTAACATAAACGATCCTACAGATACTTTATAAGCAATCCATTACCATTCATGAGATCACACACACTAAGTTCAACTGAATAACCACTTTGAATACCTGCAACTTCCATTATATAATTCTTGAAACTTCCTAATGATATTCTCACTTTTATAGACTCTACAATAGCACAATTTGTTTCTAAGATACTCCATTTTATCTCAGATAAATGCACAAGTACTATCTTCCAATAGCCACCATTCCTATATTCCTTGTATCTATCATACCAACACACTTACCACTTACAAAGAACTTTTCTAGGGGCCAAAGACAGTGGGGTATCATCTATACTGAAAATGTGTGATAGATTTTGAGTCTGGGAGTTTGGGACCAAATGTTAATGAAATGAGTGGGCTCCCTCTGGATACTAACATTCACAGAATAATTTATGGTAAGGAATTTCTGAGGCCTTGATTTCTCTTATTAAGATAATCCTATACATTTTACCAAGAAATGAACTAGAAGATCTACTAAGCTAAGGATACACATTTATTTCTCTTCCACTTAAAAAATTCTACTGATGAGAGGAGTTAAGATGGTGGAGGAGTAGGGGGACACTAAGCTTGGCTCATCCCTTGAACACTGTTAAATACATATCAAATCATTCTGAAAACCTATGAAATTGATCAGAGGGCTTAAAGAACAAACTGCACATCTACAGGTAGAAAAATGGCCTTATGGAAGGTAGGAGCTATAGAGAATTAATTTGGGGGAGAAAAGGACTGCAGGTGCCACAGAGGGAAGGAAATCATGAACATGAGAGAGTAGCAAGAGAAAGAGAGAGAGACAAAGAGTGAAAGCACGTGCAGGGGACTGCACAAGAAAAACTCTTCCCTAAAACCATTGAAGAGGAGAAAGGAGAGGGACTGACCACAGAAAGCTTTAATAAGCAGTGGAGCACAAAGTCTTAAGTTTTAGAAGTCCATGCAATGCCAGGGCCGTGCCTGGTGGGCTTAACAGTACTCAGTACTCAGAGGGCAAGGAGGCCAGAGACTGGCAAATGGGATGCATGGTCTGAGGATCCCGTGGGTCACAAAGGGAAAAGCAGTTCCCTTTCTGGGAATGCATTTTGGAGTGGTGGCACAGCCTCTCTGGGGACAAAAGAACTGGTGGACCCAACATGCTGCAATGTTCACTAGCATACGAACAAAGACACCAACTTAGGGCAAAAAACTTTGGTGCCAGGTGTTTGCTGTGCTCTACCATAAATTCCAAACCACTGTGCAGTCCAGTGACCATTTTCTGGGATGAACTGGAGGCAGCCACAGCGTGGCAAAACACTCCCCAGTGTATCAGTGCAGGACCACATCATGCAGATCCCTAAAATTTGGAGGTTTGAAATCCAGCCATGCCCCTGAGACAAAACACAGGAAGACTATGCTGCCTAGCAGCCAGACACCTCAAACACAGAGACCTAATGAAGGCAGGGATTTGATGGAAGCTGGGGGAAAAGGAGACATGAATGTTTGCTCTTCTGTGAGAGCTTCCTGAAGAGAGCAGAGTAGCACCATTTCCTCCCACCCATAAGCACTGACCCACTTCACTGAGCAACACAACACCATCCAGTGGAGGCTGGAGCTGCTTACACCAAACCACACCCAACTGAGCCCTGCAGGTGCATCTCCACTAGGGCAAGTCCACCTGACAGTGGAGCAGGCACCTCTCCCAGAACACCAGCATAAACCAAGTCTACTGATTATAGAGTAATGCAGAGCATCAGATCTAGGGAAAATAGGATCTATCCTCTTTTTTTGGATCTAACTTCTTTTAACAAGAAGACCAGCATACACCTAGCTAAAACTTGACAAACAGTGAACAAAGCACAAACACCTCCACTGAAGGCAAGGAGAAACTCTGCAGAGGACTGATGTGAGGGAAGGAGAAGCCAAAACACAATAGCAGAGTGTACACTCTGAAACACCTCCTGAAGTACCAGGCTCAAGGCAGTAAAGGCCCTTTTATTTATTTATTTATTTATCTATCTATCTATCTATCTATCTATCTTTTCCTAATAAAGACATTACTATCAGGGGGAGGAATATAAGTGGCTTTTCTGAAAATCACACACACACACACACACACACACAAACACACACACAACAGTGACTTAGACAAAATGACAATATGTAGGAATTCACCCCCAAAAAAAGAGTAGGAAGAAGAAGCAATGGCCAGGGAGTTAATCAATACAGATATAAGATGCCTGAACCAGAAATTAAAACAACAATTACAAGGATAATAGATGGGCTTGAGAAAAGCATAGAAGATGTTAGAGAATCCCTTACTGCAGGGATAAAAGAACTAAAAACTAGTCAGGCTGAAATTTAAAAAATTCTCTGAGATACAAGGTTGACTGGACACAATGACAACTAGGATGGGTGAATCAGAGCTATGAATCAGTGATAGAGAAGATAAAATTATGGAAAATAATGAAGCTGGAAAGAAAAATAATGGATCATGAATAGAGACTAAGGGAATTCAGTGACTCTGTAAAGCATGATAACATTTGTATCATAGGAGTCCCAGAAGAAGGAGAGAGGGGGAAAAAGGTGCATAAATTTATTGAGCAAACTAGAGCAGAAAACTTCCCTAATCTGGAGGATACAAATAACCAAATTCAGGAGACACAGAGAATTCCCATCAAAATAAAAAAAAAGTAGGCCAACACCAAGACATACAATAGTTAAATTTGCAAAATACAAAGATAAGGAAAGAATCCTGAAAACAATTAGGGAAAAGAAATCCCTAAACTATAAGAGAAGACAAATCAGGTTAGCAGCAGATCTCTCCACAGAAACTTGGCAGCCAGAAGGGACTGTGATGACATATTCAACATGCTGAATGGGATAAATATGCATCCAAGAATATCCAGCAAGATCATCATTCAGAATAGGAGAGATAAAAAGCTTCGCAGACAAACAAAAACTAAAAGAGTTCATGACCACTAAACTAGCCCTGCAAGAAATGTTAAAGGAGACTCTTGAGTAGGGGGAAAGGACCAAAAGCAACAAAGACTAGAAAGGAACAGAGAACATCACCAGAAATACCAACTTTATAGGTAACACAAAGGCACTAAATTCTTACCTATCAATTAAATGTAAATGGACAAACTGATCCAATCAAAAGACACAGGGTAACTGAATGGGTTAGAAAACAAGACCTATCTATACATTGCCTCAAGAGACTCATTTTAGACCTAGAGTCACCTGAAGATTGAAAGTGAGGGGATAGAGAACCCTCTATCATGCTAATGGACATCAAAAGGGGACTTTAACACCCCACTTACAACAATGGACATATTATCTAAGCAGGAAATCAACAAGGAAACAATGGCTTTGAAAGACACACTGGAACAGATGGATTTAACAGATATATTCAGAACATTTCATCCTAAAGCCGCAGAATAGACATTCTTTTTAAATATACATGAGACATTCTCCAGAGGAGATCACATACTGAGTCACAAATCAGGCCTCAACAAGCACAAAAAGTTTTTGATCATGACATGCATATTGTCAGATCACAATGTTATGAAACATGAAGTCAACCACAAGGAAAAAAAGCCCTTAAATACATGAAGGTTAAGAAACATTCACCTAAATAATGAATAGATTAACAAGGAAATTAAAGAAGAAATTTAAAAAATGCATGAAAGCAAATGGAAATGAAAACACAATAGTCCAAAACCTTTGACAGGCAGCAAAGGTGGTCCTTAGAGGGAAGTACATTGCAATACAGGCCTACCTACCTCAGAAATGTCTCAAATACTCAGCATAACCTTACATCTAAAGGAGCTAGAGAAAGAACAGCAAATAAAGCCTAAAGCCAGCAGAAGAAGGGAAATAATAAAGATTACAGCAGATATAAATATCATAGAAACACACACACACACACACACACACACACACACACACAAAACAGGACAAATGAAAAACAAAATTAAGAGCTGGTTCTTTGAAAGAATAAACAAAATTGATAAACCCCTAACCAGATTTCTCAAAAAGAAAGAGAAAGTACCCAAAAAAAATCATGAACGTAAGAGAGATCACAACTGACACCAGAGAAATACAAACTATTATAATAGAATATTATGAAAAATCATATGCCAACAAACTGAACAATCTTGAAGAAATATATAAATTCCTAAAAACATGCAAACTACAAGAACTGCAACAGAAAGAAATAGAAAACTTGAAAAGACCCATAACCAGCAAATAAACTGAATCAGTAATAAAAAGTCTCCCAACAAAAAAAAAAAGACCAGGGCCAGATGGTTTCCCAGGGGAATTCTACCAGATATTTATTTTATTTTATTTTTTTACTTTTACTTTTATTTTTTTATTATATGAAATTTATTGTCAAATTAGTTTCCATACAACACCCAGTGCTCATCCCAAAAGATGCCCTCTTCAATGTCCATCACCTACCCTCCACTCCCTCCTACCCCCCATCAACCCTCAGTTTGTTCTCAGTTTTTAACAGTCTCTTATGCTTTGGCTCTCTCTCCCACTCTAACCTCTTTTTTTTCTTTTTTTTCTTTTTTTTCCTTCCCCTCCCCCATGGGTTTCTGTTAAGTTTCTCAGGATCCACATAAGAGTGAAACCATATGGTATCTGTCTTTCTCTGTATGGCTTATTTCACTTAGCATAACACTCTCCAGTTCCATCCACGTTGCTACAAAGGGCCATATTTCATTCTTTCTCATTGCCACGTAGTACTCCATTGTGTATATAAACCACAATTTCTTTATGCATTCATCAGTTGATGGACATTTAGGCTTTTTCCACAATTTGGCTATTGTTGAGAGTGCTGCTATAAACATTGGGGTACAAGTGCCCCTATGCATCAGTACTCCTGTATCCCTTGGTCTACCAGATATTTAATTTTTTTTAACGTTTATTTATTTTTGAGACAGAGAGAGACAGAGCATGAACGGGGGAGGGTCAGAGAGAGGGAGACACAGAATCTGAAACAGGCTCCAGGCTCTGAGCTGTCAGCACAGAGCCCAATGCAGGGCTCGAACTCACGGACCGCACGAGATCATGACCTGAGCCGAAGTCGGCTGCCCAACTGACTGAGCCACCCAGGCGCCCCTCTACCAGATATTTAAAGAAGACGTAATACCTATCCATCTCAAACTATTCCAAAAAAAATAGATATGTAAGGAAAATTTCCATTCTAGGAAGCCACCATTAACTTGATTCCAAAACCAGACAGACTCCACTAAAAAGGAGAATTATAGGCCAATATCCCTGATGAACATAGATGCAAAAATTCTCAGAGACTAGCAAATCAAATCTAACAGTACATTAACAGAAATTCACTACAATCAAATGGTACTTATTCCTGGTAGTTCAATATTCACAATCAAATCAACCGCATTAATAAAGGATAAGAACCATACAATTCTCAAAAGATTCAGAGAAAGCATTTGACAAAACACAACATCCATTCTTGACAAAAACCCTCAACAATGTAGGAATATATGGAACATACCTCAACATTTTAAAGGACATATATGAAAGACCCACAGCTAATATCATCCTCAATGGAGGAAAAAAATGAGAGCTTTTCCCCTACAGTCAGGAGCAGGACAGGGATGTCCACTCTCACCATTAATATTTAACATAGTACTAGAAGTCTTAGCCTTGGCAATCAGACAACAAAAAGAAATAAAAGACATGAAATTAGCAAGGAAGAAGTCAAACTTTCACTATTTGCAGATGATCTGATACTCTATGTAGAAAACCCAAGGGGCACCTGGGTGGTCAAGTCAGTTAAGCAACCAACTTTGGCTCAGGTCATGATCTCGCAGTTCGTGAGTTTGAGCCCTGCATCAGGCTCTCTGCTGACAGCTGAGAGCCTGCTTCAAATTCTGTGTTTCACTCTTTCTCTGCCCCTCCCTTGCTGTTCTCTCTCTCAAAAACAAACATTAACAAGTTTTGTAATTAAAAAAAAACACCCAAAGACTCCACCAAAAAATTTCTAGAACTAATACATGAATTTACCAAAGTTCTAGGATATAAAATCAACGTGCAGAAATCTGTTGCATTTCTATACATGAATAATGAAGTAGCAGAAAGAGAAATCAAGGAATTGATTCCATTTACAATCAATTGCACCAAAATCAATAAGATACCTAAGAATAAACCTAACCAAAGAGGTAAAAGATCTGTACTGTGAAAACTATAAAACACTTATGAAATAAATTGAAGAGGACATAAAGAAATAAAAAAAAAACCGTGTTCATGGATTGGAAGAACAATTATTGTTACAATGTCTCTAATACCAAAAACAACCTACACATTTAATGCAATCCCTACCAAAACACCCCAGCATTTTTTACAGAGTTAAGACAAACAATCCTAACATTTATATGGTTCCACAAAAGACCCTGAATAGCCGAAGCAATCCTGAAAAAGAAAAGCAAAGCTGGAGGCATCACGATTCTAGATTCTAAGCTATATTACAAAGCTGTAGTCATCAAGACATCTGGCAAAAAACAGACACGTAGATTAATGGAACAGAACAGAAAAACCAGAAATTGACCCACAACTATATGGTCAACTAATCTTCAACAAAACAGGAAAGAATATTCAATGGGAAAAAGACATTCTCTTCAAATGGTGTTAGGAAAACTGGACAGTGACATGCACAAGAATGAAACTAGACCACTTTCTTACACCATACACAAAAATAAACTCAAAATGGGTTTAAGTACTAAATGTGAGATAGGAACCCATTAAAATACAAGACTAGAACATAGGCAGCAACCTCTATGACATCAGCAATAGCAACTTCTTACTAGGCATGTTGCTGGAGGTAAGGGAAACAAAAGCGAAAACGAACTACTAGGACTTCATCAAGATAAAAAGCTTCTGCACAGTGAAGGAAATAATCAACAAAACTAAAAGGCAACCACCAGAATGGGAGAAGATATTTGCAAAGTACATATTAAAGGGTTACTATCCAAAATCTATAAAGAATTTATCAAACTCAATACCCAAAAAATATATTATCCACTTAAGAAATGGGCAGAAGACACGAATGGACACTTTTCTGAAGAAGACATCCAGATGGCAAACAGACACAGGAAAAGATACTCAGATCACTCATCATCAGGGAATTACAAATCAAAATGACAATGAGATACCACCTCACACCTGCCATGATGGCTATAATTAACAACACAGGAAACAACAGATATTTGCAAAAATGCAAAGAAAGAGGAACTCTCTTTACACTGTTATTAGGAATGCAAACTGGTGTAGCCTTTCTGGAAAACAGTATGGAGGTTCTTCAAAAAGTTAAAAATAGAACTACCCTATGATCTAGTATTTGCATTACTAGGTATTAACCAAAGGATACAAAAATACTGATTTGAAGGGGGACATGTGCCCCAGTGTTTATAGCAGTATTATCAACAATAGAAAACTATGGAAAGAACCCAAATGTCCACTGACTGAAGAATTAATAAAGAAGATGTGATGTATATATAAATACAATGGAATATTACTCAGCAATCAAAAAGAATGAAATCTTGCATTTGCAAGGACATGGATAGAGCTAGAATGTATTATGCTAAGCAAAGTAAATCAGTCAGAGAAAGACAAATACCATATGATTTCTCTCATATGTGAATTTAAGAGATAAAAGAGATCAACATATGGGAAGAGAAAAAAATAGGTAAGCAAACCATAAGAGACTCTTAGTGATAGAGAACAAACTGAGGGTTGATAGAGGGAGATGGATGGGGGATGGGCTAAATGGGTGATGGGTATTAAGGAGGGCATTTTTGCGTTAAAGTAAGTGATGAATCAGTAAATTCTACTCCTGAAACCAATATTACACTATGTTTACTAACTAGAATTTAAATAAAAATTTGAAAAAAAAAAATTCTACTGAGGAAAAGTAAGATCTGCCACATGGCAGAGTAGGAGATGCCTTCATCCCCTCACAAGAAAACAAGAAGACAGCTACCACAAATGAAAATAGCCCAGGAAGGGCTCAAGAGTATCATTTAAGAAGTTACAGAAAAAAAAGTTACAGCTATGTAGTAGAGCAAAAACAAAGGGTGAGAATAACTGAATAGAAAGAATTACTGGGGAGATCGACTTAGTGGAGACACGTGGGCACAACTAGGAACAAAGAAGGGTGGGAGCTATAAATAGCATTCAGCAGATGCCACACAGTACCCAGGGGCCTGCTCTGCAGAGGACACTGCAGACTTTTCCACTAAGGATCTCCACGATTCCCATGACAGCCATAACCTTCCCACAGCTTTCACAGTAGAGGATCCCAGCATTCACCTGGAGCTCCACAGAGGCACTGGTAGCTTTTGCCACTGAGGTTATCAACAGCCATCACAACTGCTGATACTCCAGATAAGAAGATGCTGCTGAAAAAAAAAAAAAAAAGATGCTGCTGTGCCCCACTCAGAAAGAGTTGATGTTCTGCTGTCCCAGAACCAGGGCTGCCACCCCTTTCCCCAAACACACTGCAGCTTCCCCAGACTCCAGAGCAACAGATGCTCCACATACACCCATATCTCAAGCACAAGAACCACTGCCCCTGTGTGCTTTTCAGATAGACCCTGGATCTGTTGCTGTTCAATGAACACATGCTTTCCAGTCCCTGCCTCCACAGATACTCCAGGATCACCTGGGCCTGAGGCAACAGAGCCACTGACACTCTGGGCTAGCCATGGCCCCAGACCTTGGCATGCTTTCACTCTGTGAGCACCCTATCACTGCTACACAGGCCCTGTGCATCAGACACCATGCCGCCACCACCACCACCACCACCACCACCACCAGCAGCTCCACTATTACACCACCACTACAAGGGAGCCCACAAACTGATACAAGGGATCCCCTTAGCCAAAATATCTTCCATGGGAGAAACAGTGATAAGTAGTCTGCCAGGAGCCTTTTTCACCGAAGAACCCAACAACCTTGCCACGGCTTTGGCCATTTGAGGACCCCCTGCAATCTTCACTGGCACTGACCTCAGCTGAAGGAGCTACATAGACACTGTGCCACAGTGCCTGCCCTGGAGCTGGAACCTCTATACTCCTCCGAGATTCCACAACACAGTCACCAATAGTAAAGATATTTCCCCACCAAAACCACTCCCCATGAAGTCTGGAAGAGGATACTTCCCTATCAAATATGCAGAAAATGCAAAAACACAAGAAACAACAACAAAAAAATCCAGGAATTTGTTGAAATTTTCACCATTAAAATATGTTGTAGTTTCTCAAGTGCTTCTTCTGCATGTAATGAAATAGTCACATATGATTTTTACCCACTATTTCTTTAAATAAGCTTTCAATCTCCTTCTTCTCTTTTCCTTATGGCACTTGTTTCTTTTGATGATATTCCACGGATCGCATAGGATTTCTTTGCTCTTCCTCATTTTTTTCTTTGTTTTTCTCTGGTTGGATAATTTCATAATTCCTATCTTCTAACTCACATATTATTTTTCTTCTGTTTTATCCATTATGCTGTTGATGCTCTCCATTGCATTCCCCATTTGGTTCACTGTATTCCTCAGCTCCAGAATTTCTGTTTGGTTCCCTTCAATGATTTCTATCTCTCTGTTAAACTTCTCATTTTGTTCATGTACTGTTTTCATTTAGTATCTCTTTGTGTTTTCTTGCAGCTCTTTGAATTTCCCTAAAACAGCTATTTTGAATTAAGTTCATTGAGCTACAAGAGAAACTGCTTTCATGAAAGAAATACCTTCCATCAGCTCTGCTAGGGATTTTGAGGCTTTTTCACACCTTCTCTGGATATATCTGCTCCATCTTCTTGCTCCCTTTTGTGGCAGAATTCTTAAGCTTTAAGACTTTTCACAATCCTGTAATGCACCAGGCTGAGTGATGGAAAACTGCCTTTTGCTCATGCGTGGCACTAAAGAACTCCAAATGCATCCAAACTCTTTCTTTTTTTTTTTTTTTTTTTTTTGCTCCACTGATGTGCTGGAACTTCTCTTCTGGAAACCTGGACTTCCACAAAGGCTTTCTCATCAGTGGGTGATTGTCTAAGATAGTATTTTCTAGGCACTGCTGGACTGTAACCAAGAGGAGAAAAACCAGCTCATAAGTCACTGCAGGTCCACAGCTGGCCCTTATATTCCTATTCTTCAATGCACAGGTGGGTTGAGACTCCTCCTAAGTCCCTTGGCATATGATGCTGGGTCACATAGCTCCCACAAAGGTATTACCATAAAGGTCCACGTATGAATGCCAAATTGTTGTTGTTGAGGGTGGAATCAATGAGGGACATTGTACCAAATACTTAATGAAGAAATAATATTCTCAGAAAACAGAAGAGGACTTTTCTTGTACTTTCTTTTCTTTTCTTTTTTTTTTTTTTGAGAGAGAGAGAAAGAGAGAGAGAGAAAGAGTGAGCATGGGAGAGGCAGAAGGAAAAGGAGACAGAGAATCTTAAGCAGACTCCATGCCCAGCATGGAGCCCAATGCAGAGCTCAATCTCACAACCATGAGATCATGACCTGAGCTGAAATCAAGAGCAGACACTTAACCAACTGAGCCACCCAGGCACTCCAAAAGGGAACATTTTATATTCATTTTATGAGTGTAACATAATTCTCACACTAAAATCTAACAAAAATATTTACAAAAAATATTATAGCTCATATACCTCATAAACACAGACAAAAATTCTTAGCAAAACATTAATCAAATTTAAGAATACATAATAAAACAATAACATATAATAAATAGGTTTTAATCTAGAAATGTAAATTTGTTTACCCCCCGTTAAACTGATGAATATAATCTACCATCTTAACAGACTATTACAAAAATATAATCATCTCAATTGAAAAAATTCAACACCCATCTATGGAAAAACTAAAAATAGAAGGGAATTACCTCATCCTTATAAAGGATATTCAGGAAAAACCCGTGACTAATATCATATGGGTAACATTATACATATTAACTAAGTATAATACTTAATGCTTTCCACCTAAAATCACTAAAACATTGATGTTTTACTATTCCTTACTACCTTCATTCAACATTGACCCTGTAGAGTGGAATAAGGAAATAAAAATAAGTATATGGCATACAAACTGAAAAATAAAAAATAAGACATTCTTTTTTCTCAGAAGATATGATTGTGTGTGTGTGTTAGTGTGTGTGTTGCACACATGTGCAAAATCAAAGTCAACAAAAAACACTAGAAGAACTAGAAAGCTAGGTACTGCAGTACATTAACAAATTCCAATGATCTCTGTGAAAGGTCACTTTTCAGACAAAAAATGTACATAGAGGCACCTGGATGACTCAGTCAGGTAAGCGTCCAACTCTTGATTTTGGATCAGGTCATGATATCATGGTTCATAAGATTGATCCCCACATTAGGCTTTGTGCTGACAGCAGGGAGCCTGCTTGGGATGCTCTCCTTCCTCTCTCTCTCTCTCTCTCTCTCTCTGCCCTTTCCCCACTCACTCTCCCTCTTTCTCTCAAAATAAATAAATATTATTTTTAAAAGTATATAATCAGTTTGCTTCTAGTAGTAAATTTTATATCAAATTTGTTATCTTTGTTCATCCTTGTCAGCATTTATATAGGAGAGAATATATTTTAAAAATCCCTGAAATCCTTGGACATTTGTGTAATTATCAGGTACATATACACAATGCATGGTAAATTTTTTTCTTATGATGATTCAGAGTAGGTGCTCTGAATTCTTATTAAATGGTTTTGTCATTTAACAGTTCTGCATACCTACATCATAGTATGGCTCCATGTTCTCTGGTAACAAATTAGAATAAGACTTGTCTATACTTAGTAGATATCATTTTGTCTCACTACATCAGATCACAGATAAAAGATCAAGGTACAAAAATCAATTATATTTCTACTGATTAGCAACAAACAACTGGAAAACCAAGTTTCATGAAAATAACACTTTTTACAATAGCATCAAAATCTAAAACATAGATAGGAATAATGTAAAATAAAAGTATAAAAAACATGTTCACTATAAACTAAAAACACTTCTTAAAGAGCATGTTCATGGTTTGCAAGACACTACATTGTCAATAATCCAGAATTCATCTAAAATTTAGTACAACCTCAATTAAAATCCTAGCTAGCATTTATTTTAGAAATTGGCAAGTTCAGGGGCACCTGGGTGGTTGACTTGGTTAATTAAGTGTCCAACTCTTGATTTCGGCTCAGGTCATGACCTCATGGTTCGTGAGTTCAAGCCCTTGCGCTCTGTAGTGACAGTGCAGAGCCTGCTTGAGATGCTCTCCCTCCCTCTTTCTCTGCCCCTCCCCCACTCATGCTGTCTGTCTGTCTGTCTGTCTCTCTCTCTCTCTCTCCTTGTCTCAAGTAAATAAATAAACTTTTAAAAAAATTCTGGGGGTGCCTGGGTGGCTCAGTCAGTTAAGCGAACGACATCAGCTCAGGTCATGATCTCACAGTTTGGGAGTTTGAGCCTTGCATTGGGCTTTGTGCTGACAGCTGACAGCCTGGAGCCTGCTTCACATTCTGTGTTTCCCTCTCTCCCTGCCCCTCCCTCACTCATACTCTGTCTCTCTTAAAAATAAATAAACATTAAAAAATGTTTAAATAAATAAATAAAAATTCTGTTTAGAAATTGGCATGTTAATGTTAAAGTTTAAATGGAAATGAAAAGGACACAGAAAATCCAAAGCAATATTGAAAAAGAATAAACAAAGTTGAATAATTTACATTACCTGATTTTAAGGCTTATTGTAAGCTAAGGTAATCAATAACATAAGGATAGATAAACAGATCAATGAAGCAGAAGAGAATCCAGAAATGGAACTATCTTATATTATCAATCGATTTTTAACAAGATATCAGATCAACTGAATGAAAAAAATCTTTTTGAGAACTGATGGAACAACTGGACAAGCTTATGGGGGAAAATTAAGCTCAATCCTTATCTCATACCATACACAAAAATTAATTTGATTTAAAAGAAAAGCTAAATCAAATAATTTTAGAGAAAAACATAGAAAAATAATGTGCATGACCTTGGAGCAAGTACATGTTTCTTAAAATAACTATAAAAGAAAAATATTCGATACACTAAATTTCATCAAAATTAAAATTTTCTTATATGTCACCATAAAAATGTGAGGGAGGAAGACTCATACTGGGAAAAAATACTCACAATTTTTATATCTTAATATGTACTTGAATACAAAATGTATAAAGTACACTTATAAGTCAATAATAAAAGGAAAAAACCCAATAAAAATGGGCAGAAATGTGAACACTGCAAAAAGAAGATATATATCATGTATCATATAGTCAATAATCACTAAATAATGTGCTCAACATATTCAATATCATTTAGTCATGATAGAAATATAAATTAAAGCCACAATGAACTATCACTTCACATCCACTATAACGACTAAAATTAAGAAAAGTAACAATATGAAATGTCACCAAGGATGTGGAGTAACTGAAATTCTTACATTGCTGATAGAGTACTAATTAGTGCAATATTAGAAAACCATACAGTTTTCTCATAAAATTAAACACACAGCTACTTGAAGACTGCATTTCCACTCCTAAATCTTCACTCAAATGAAATATGTATTTTAAAGACTTATATATGAAAGTTCACAGCACCATTATTCATGATAGAGAAAAAAATAAAACAGGAAATAATCCAAATGTCCATAAACAGAAGAATGTAAAAGCTATTAATAGTATACTCACACAATGAAATACTATTTACTGTATAAAATTCAATAACAAGTAAAATTAATCTATGATAACAGGAAAGATAACATTTGTTGCCTTAAAGTAACTGACTGCAGAATGTACCAAGCAGATGGAAAATTTCCTCCTTTTAATTGGGGTGATGATTACATGAATATGTGCATCTTTTAAACTCATTAAAATATATACTTAAGATCTATTAAGTTCACTTTATGTAATTATATCCAATTTTTTTAAGTCCACAGAATGCTGCTAGTAGAAGTATGATAACCAGAAAGGTAAATCCATATCCAAATTATGTCTATATTCTAATGAAAACAAATTCCTACCCTCTAAATATCTAGAAGGATCTGTCATCAAGCTAGCTGAGCATTGTGCTATATCAGAAGCTGAATTTTGTCCCGTTGCTGTTTACTGCTTGTTTACTTAGCAACAGAGGTAACCATATCATCTTGATGAGGGAAATTCCTATTTTTTTTTAACATTTTTTATTTATTTTTGGGACAGAGAGAGACAGAGCATGAACGGGGGAGGGGCAGAGAGAGAGGGAGACACAGAATCAGAAACAGGCTCCAGGCCCCAGAGCCTGACGCGGGGCTCGAACTCACGGACCGCGACGCGAGATCGTGTGACCTGGCTGAAGTCGGACGCTTAACCGACTGCGCCACACAGGCGCCCCGGGAAATTCCTATTTTTGAAACTATTCACTGTCTCCATTCCTGAAGCCATAAATTCTTTGTACATGGGTTCATTATGAAAGTACTAGGGTACGTGAAGAAAGAAGCTGACTAACATTTACAGAACAGATCATCTTATTATTCTTATTACTGAGAGCCTCCTCTATGTGAGGCTTTACATGCAACACAAATATCTTCACACTCCATGCTTATTCTGAGAGGCACATATACCTTCTCCCAAACTCCTTGTCATCAGTTTTTAAATCTTATTTTTCCAGTTCTTAATTAATTGCACATCATTAGCCACTCTCAGAGAGCAATATTAATTAACCTGTACCTCTGGATATCTCTCTTTTCAGACAAAGCAGAAAACACATTGCTAAGATAATTTTCCTAGATTGCTATTTTTCAGACACCTCTGATTGCAATAGGCAGAAGGAATCTACTTCCAATTGATGTCAAAATACTGGAGAGACTCATCTGTACCAGACTTCAGTATTTATTTCTCCTGGCAAATGGTTATAGGAAACTCCTGTGAAAGCCATACATATGCACTGAGAAAGGGTTAGAGATGCAGCCAAGATTAGGTGGCATAAGACATAACCATCTGCTCACACAATTTATATCTTCCTCATTGGTGTTTTGCACATAATCTTTCTGACCTGCTGTATCATACAGAATTGTGTGCATGGTGGGCAGCTCAGATTTCATAATTTTGGGAGAACTCAGATTCATCTGTCCTCCTTAGATAGGATATACTTTCTCCAGGTTGCCACAATGTCTGCAATTTCATTATGTCTCCTTGACACAGAGTTTGAGAATCAGATTGCCTTCACTATCATGCTGGCACTATGTTTTTCTTTCTTTCACAATAAGTATTTTTCATAACTTATGTACCTATATAAAATATTATTAAACCCTACTTCTTGGTAGAAGAAACCAACTCCCCACCATAAAGACTGAAAAATCCCAGATATTACATTTCCAAACCATTTTGTGGCCAGATCAGGGGCATGTGGCTTAATCATGGCCAGTGAATCCTGAGGAAAATTCTGCTGGGGATTTCTAAACAAGGTTGTTCTTTCTTGCAAAATATATAGGTAGAAATATATAAGCCCCTTTTCTCTACCTTTGAAGAAAAAAAGTACCTGGACAAATGAAGGGAAAAATCAAGACAATGATGGGGAAGTCAGTCTGGAAATTTGACAGTGATGAAATTCAATAATCCAGCTCTAAAAAGTATCTTTTGTCTTTTTTCATTATGTGTGCAAAGTAAATCCCTATTATCTCCCTTTTCTTCAGACATTGATGTAGATAAAAGTTACTAACTAATAAAATATTCAAGTCCTCACTATAAAGCCAGATATGTGAACTGCTTACAAAAGCAGTTGTAAAAGTCCTCTCACTATTCATTTATTCAACAAAATTTACTGAGCAACTATTTTGTGTATTATGTATTATTCTATGTGTTGGAGATACAGTAATGGACATAAGTTCCTGTTTACATGCTAGTGAGGAAGACAGATAATAAGTAAACAAAAAGTGGTGAGTCATATGGCAATAAGTGCCATGGAGAAAATAAAACAAAAGAAGACAATTGAGAGTTCAACAAAGGGTCTAATCTTTATTATTTCCTTCCTTGTGTTTGTTTTGGATTTTATTTGTTCTTTTTCTAGCTCTGTTAGGTATAAGATTATATTGTTTATTTGAGATTTTTCTTGCTTTTTGAGGTAGGCCTGTATTACTATAAATCTCCCTCTCAGAACTGTTTTTGCTGAATCCTAAAGGTTTTGGACCATTGTGTTTCATTTTCATTTGTTACCATGTACTTTTTAATTTTATTTTTTATTCAGTATCTTAATTACAGTATAGTTAACATACAGTGTTATATTAATTTCAAGTGTACAGTATAGTGATTCAATAATTCTATACATCATCATGATAAGTTTACTCTTAATCCCCTTCACCTATTTCTCCCATCCCCCCACCCACCTCCTATCTGATATGCTTTATTTTAAACAAGCACCCTCAGTTACAGTTATTTTTTTTTCAACAAAAACATTTTTTACTTGAGGCATACTTCAGAACACATGAAGTATATATGTAAAACATTCCATCCAAGAAAACAGAATATAAATTTTCCTCAAGCACACACAGAAGAATCCCCTAGTTAAATCATATAAAAAGAGACATAACAAATATTACAAAATTAAGAGGACTGAAATGTCTATGTTTCAACCACAATGGTACAAAACTAAAGATCAAAAATAAAACAAAGCTATAAAATCTACAATGTAAATACAAAATATTTAATATGCAATTAGTAAACAACACACTACTGCACAAGCAATGGGCCAAATAAGAACTCAAACAGCAAATCAAAATAGGTCTCATTGCAAAAGAAAAAGAAAATACAATATTCCAAAACCTAAGGAATACAACCAAAGCAGATGTTAAGAGGGAAATTTATCCTATAAATGCTTATATTAAGAAAAAAAGTTCAAATGAACAACTTAACATTATACTACCCAAGGAACTAGAAAAAAAGCTTAGCTGAAATTTAGTAGATGAAGAAAATAACAAGAAAAATCAGAAATAAATAAAATAGAGACCAGAATAAATAATAACATAACGTTAAAAGTAATGGCCAGCTTTTCCAGAAAAATAAACAAAATTGGCAATGCTTTAACTACATTAATTAATTTAGAAAAAAAGAGAGAAGACTCAAAAACAAAAATGAAAATGGAAAACAACACAACAGATAACCACAGAAATTCATAGTGTGACAACAGATTACTAGAAACAAGTATATACTAACGTATCAGATAATTTTAAAAAACAGGTAATCCTAAAAACACACAAGTTACCAAGATTGAATCATGAATCCAAGAAGCAGAAAATCCTCTTAGACCATTGAGAAGAATGAAAGTTAAATTAGGAATCAAAAATCTCCTAGCACAGAAAAGCCCGAGGCACATGGCTTCATGGGTGAACCCCATCAAACATTTAAAAGAAATAATGACAATCTTTATCACAATCATACAAATAAGGGAATAGAGAGAATACATCCAAAATCATTCTATGAGGCAGTATTACCTTGACACCAAAACAGGACTAAAATAGTACAAGAACAAAAAAGTCTACTTTGTCCAAATATAAGTACAGCCACTCCAACTTTGTTTTGACATCCGTTTTAGTGATAAATGTTTCTCCACCCCTTCACTTTCAATCTGAAGGTATCCTTAGGTCTAAAATCAATCTCTTGTAGGCAGTCTATAGATGGGTATTGCTTTTTTATCCATTCTGACATCCTATGTCTTTTGATTGGAGCATTTAGTCCATTTACATTCAAAGTAATTACTGACAGATATGTATTTATTGCCATTTAGTTACTTGTTTTGTCATTGTTTCTGGAGAGTTTCTCTGATCTTTTCTTCTCTTTGTGACTTTTAGTTTCTCCTTTGCACTCAGAGTCCCCTTTAATATTTCTTGAAAGGTTGGCATAGTGATCACAAACTCCTTTAGTGTTTGTTTGTCTGAGAAACTCTTTATCTCTCCTTCTATTCTGAATAAGCCTTGCTGGATAAAGTGTTCTTGGCTGCAGATTTTTCCCATTCAACACGTTGAGTAAAACATACCACTGCCTCCTGGCTTGCCAAGTTTCTCTTGAGAAATCCCCAGATAACCTTATGGGTTTCCCCTTGTAAGTTAAGGACTTCTTTTGTCTTACTGCTCTTAAGACTTTTTCTTTATCAGTGTATTTTGCAAATTTAGTTATAATATGTCTTAGTGTTTGCTTTTGATTTTGATGATAGTTCTCTGTGCCTCTTGGATCTGAATGTCTGTTTCCTTCCCCATATTAGGGCAGTTTTCTGATATTATTTCCTCTAATAAATTTTCTGCCCCTTTTCCCCTCTCTTCTTCTGGGACTCCTGTAATACAAATATTATGTTTGATGGAGACACTGAGTTCCCGATGTCTATTCTCATGTTGCATAATTTGTTTTTCTCTCTTGTTCAGCTTCATTATTTTCCATTATTTTGTCTGTTAGACCACTAATTCATTCCTCTACTTTTCCCAGCCTGTTTGTTGATTGCATCAAATCTCGATTATTCCATTCTTCACCTTTGATTCTATTTTAACTCTTTTACCTTTGTTGTAAGGTGCTGACTAATGGCTTCTACTATTCTTTTCTCAAGCCCAGTGATTATCCTTATGATTTTTGCTTTAAATTCTCCATCAGGCCTGTTATTTATAGCTGTTTCACTTAGCATTTCTCTGGCAATGGCCTTATCTTGTTTTTCATTTGGGATAAAGTCCTCCATCCTGGCATTTTGTCTAAGTCTCTGTCTTCTTCTGTGTGTTTGAAAAGCCAGTTATGTCTCCTACTCCTGAAAGCAATGGCCTTAGGAAGGAAAAGGTCATACAGTGCCCAGAGGTTGGTATTTCAGGGAGTATCTCTGCTATGTGCTGCATGTGCTCTGCTATTATGTTTTGGTTGCTCTATCTTTCAGACCAGTTGTCTGCAGAGGCTGTCCTCACCTACTGTGGGCAGTGTTTGGTCCCTGGCCTGAATGTTGTGAGTTTTAACTAGGTGTGTTCTGGTCTTCTTGTGAAATGAGACCTGACACCAACCACACCATAACTGAGGCCCTGAAGAACTGTGTGGTTGGGAGATATGGTATGGGAAAAGGTTTGTGCTGGTTTTCTGGGGAAGGGGCCTGCCATGCTGGGACTGAGGCAAGCTTGACTGAGAAGAGTAGTCCCACCAGAGTGCAGATTGGTGGGGCTTGGTGTAAGCAAGTTAGCCAGCTAGTGTCCTCACTGAGCTGCTTCCCACAGATGGCTTTGTTTATGCTGAGCGGTGGAGGAGGAAAATCAGACAGCCAGCTCCTTTGTTCTTGGGGAGGTATCTCTGTGAACACTAACACCTAGGGATGCTCTTTGAGATAAGCAAATAATCTCCCCACTGTCTGCCCCAGGAATTTTTCAGATCTCTTTCCATGCTGTCTGCCCTTGCCTGCCTTCTTTCCAGAAGCAGCTCAGTGTCCTCCAGGCTCCATCCTAGCCAAACCCACTTAACCTTTAAAACTTCAGGCCTTAAACCCTGCTGGTTGCAAGAACACATGAAATTCAGTCCCTCTCATTTTCTAAGCCAATGGCTTGGGGAAACATTCTCATTGTGCCATCCCCTGTGTGCTCCTCTCTCTCTTGCCCTTCACTGAGAATGGCTCCCTTCTCTCCACAGCACCTGTGATTCATTTCCTCCCTAAACCATGTTTCCGCATTTCCTTTCTTCGATGTGACCTCTCCTTTCTCTTTAGTTGTGGAGTTTGTGCTATCAGTCTTCAAGCTGATTTCTAGGATATTTATGATTCATTGATAGTTATCTAATTATGTTCCTGGGACAAGACAAGCCTAGGGTCCTCCTCCTCCTCCACTGCCATCTTTATTCAGAAGCTGCTTACATGTACTTTTTGATTTCTTCTTTGATTTCCTGGTTGATCCATTCATTGTTTAGTAGCATGTTATTTAAATGCATGTACTTGTGGTCTTTCCAGATGTTTTCTTGTGGGTGACTTCTCATTTCATAGCATTGGTCAGAAAAGATGCTTTGTAAGATTCCAATCTTGTTGAATTTGTTGAGGCTTGTCTTGTGGCCTAATATGTGATCTATTCTAGAGAATGTTCTATGTGCATTTGAAAAGATTGTGTATTCTGCTGTTTTAGGATGGAATGTTCTGAAAATAACTTTTAAATCCATTTGGCCAAGTGTTTCCTTGTTGATCCACTGTTTCCTTGTTGATTTTCTGTTTGGATGATCTGTCCATCAATGTAAGTGGAGTGTTAAAAGTCCCCTAATACTAATGTATTACTATCAATTTGTTCCATTATGTTTGTCATTAACTGTTTTATGTATTTGAATGCTTCCATATTGAGTGCAGAAATGTTTAAAATTGTTATTGCTTCTTGTTGGATTGTCCCCTTTATTGTTATATATTGTCCTTGTTTGTCTCCTTTTACAGTCTAAGTTTTAAAGTCTATTTTGTCCTATATAAGTATTGCTATTCTTTCTTTTGATATCTACTGCATGACAGATGCTTCTCCATCCCCTAATTTCAATCTGCAGGTATGTTTACATCTGAAATGAGTCTCTTTTAGGCAGCAAATTGATGGGACTTGTATTTTTATCCACTCTGTCACCATGTCTTTCGATTGGAACATTTAGTTCATTTACATTCAAAGTAATTATTGATAGATATGTATTTATTGCCATTTTGTTACTTGTTTTGTGGTTGTTTTATAGGTCTTCTATGATACTTTCTTCTCTTTTTCTCTTTCATGGTTTGCTGGTATTCTTTAGTGATATACTTGGATGCCATTCTCTTTATTCTTTGCATACCTATTGTTTTCAATTTGCGGTTACCATTAGATTTGCATATAGCATCTTCTGCATATAGCAGTCACTTAAGATCAAATACATTCTTTACTACTCTCCACCACCAACCCACCATGTTTTAGGTATATGGTGTCATATTTTACATCCTTTTGTTTTTTTTAATCCCTTGACTGATTTTTTACAAAAATACTTATTTTTACTGCTTTTGTGTTTCCTTCTTTTCACACTGCCAATTATGGTCTTTCTTTCCACTCAAAAAATCCCCTTTAATATTTCTTGTAAGGCTAGTTTAGTGGTCATGAAATCCTTTAGTTTTGTCTCAGAAATTCTTTATCTCTCTTTCTATTCTGAATGATAGCCTTGTTAGAGTATTCTTGACTTTAGATTTTTGTCTTTCACCATTTGAATATATCATGCCACTCCCTTCTGGCTTGCAAAGTTTCTACTGAAAAAAAGAAAAAGGCACTTATAGCCTATGTAATTTCCCTTGTATGTTACTGTCTTCTTTTCTCTTGCTACTTTAACATTTTTTATTTATCACTACCTTTTGCCATTTTGATTACTATGTGTCTTGGTTCTCCTTTGGTTGATTTTTTTGGGATATCCCTGTGCCTCCTGGATCTGGATATCTGGTGTCCTGTTCCCTGCTGCAGACTAGGGAAGTTTTCAGTTATTATTTCTTGAAACAAGGAGCTGGTTCTTTGAAAAAATCCACAAAATTGATAAACTTCCAGCCAGATTCATCAAAGAGAGAGAGAGAGAAAGGACTCAAATAAATAAAACCACAAGTGAAAGAGAGAAATAAGAGTAAACACCACAGAAATACAGAAATTAGACAACCCAGAAGAAATGAATAAATTCCCTGAAACATATGACCTAGCAAAACTGAAACAGGAAGAAACAGAAAATTTGAACACACTGATTACCATCAAGGAGATTAAATCAGTAATCAAAAAAAACTCCTGACAAACAAAATTCCAGGACCACACGGCTTCACAGGCAAATTCTACCAAACATTTAACAAAGAGTTGATATATAGCTTTCTCAAACCATTCCAAAAAACAGAAGAAGGAAAACTTCCAAATATACTCCATGAAGCCAGTATCATCCTGACACTAAAACCAGATAAAGACACCATTAGAAAAGGAACTATAGGCCAATACCTCTGATGAACACAGGTGCAAAAATCCTCAACAAAATACTACCAAACTGAATCCAAAAATACATCGGAAAAATCATTCACCAATATCAAGAAGACGAGCACAGCCAGCACTCCTCATGCAACAAGTGTACTAAAAAATCAAGTGCTTCAAAATGATACCTGCAGTTCTGGTGGAAATAGATCCAGGCTTTTTTCTTTCATCTTTTTCTTCAGAAATCAGGCTCATAGTTTCTTGTTTGTTTTTCATTTCATTTTCTCTCACTCTCTCTTTCTTTTTTCCTTTGGATGAGGCCTTTTTATTTTTTTCCTTTTCTTTCCTCATTTTTTCTTCATTTCTTTTTCTTTTAAATCAGGCTTATAGTTTTTTTTATTCTGTTTTGTTGTTGTTGCTGTTCCCTTTCCTTTTCTTTTTTTTTTTTTTTTGGCAGCCGGGGTTTTTTTCCACCTTTTTACAACTTATTTTTAAAAACAAATTAAAGCACACCTAATTAAATGTCCAAACACTTCACACTGCAATCAAGAGGAGCTCTGCAGAGGACTGACTAGTGGGAAAGAGCTATAAAAATGCAACAACAGAGTGCACACAGCGTGCACCAGAAACACCTCCTGAAGTACCAGGCCCTGAACAATGTATGAGCCCTTTTTAATTTACCATTACTCTCAGGTACAGGAAACACAACACGTTTTTAAAACATGCCAAAGACAGAAACAGCCAAAATGACAAGACAGAGGAATTCTTTCCCCCAAAAGAGGTCAACAAGAAATCATAACCAGGGACTTGATCAAAACAGATATAAGCAATATATCTGAACAATAATTTAGGGGGCACCTGTGGCTCAGCTGGTTAAGCGTTCACTCTTGGTTTCAGCTCAGGTCATGATTTCATCATGGTCTTATGGGTTCAAGTCCCTCATCAGGCTCTGTGTTGGCCGTGCAGAGCGTGCTTGGGATTCTTTCTCTCCCCTTCACTGCCTCTCCCCCACTCATGCTGTCTCTGTCTCTCTCAAAATAAATAAATAAACTAAAAAAAAAAAAGAATTTAGAACAGTCATAGCACCACATAATACCACTAACCGGGCTTGAAAAGAGGATAAAAGACACCAGAGAAACTCATGCTGCAGACATCAAAGACAGAAAAATGAGTCAGGCTGAAATAAAAATGCTATGACTGAGATGTAAAACCCACTGGATACAATCCCAACAAGAATTGAAGAAGCAGAGGAGAGAATAGGTGATATAGAAGATAAAATTATAGAAAATATTGAAGCTGAAAAGAATATGGAAAGGAAACTATTAGATCATGAGGGGAGATTGAGATAATTTACTGTTTCCATAAAAATGAAACGATATCCATATCATGGGAGTTCCAGAAGAAGAAGAGCAGGAAAAGGGGGCAGAAGTTTTATTCAAACAAATTATAGCTGAGAATTTCCCTAATCTGGGGAAGTAAATAGGCATTGAAGTCCAATAGCCACAGAAAACTAAAACTAACTCCCCTCAAACTCAACAAAAACAGGTCAACACTATGACATATTATAGTGAAACCTGCAAACTACAAACATAAAGAGAGAATCCTGAAAACAGCCAGGGGCAAAAGTTCCTTAACCTAAAGGGTAGACACATAAGGTTAGCAGCAGACTTGTCCACTGAAACTTGGCAGGCCAGAAGGGAGTAGCAGGAAATAGTGTGCTGAATGGGAAAAATATGTAGCCAAGAATGCTTTATCCATAAAGGCTGTCATTCAGAATAGAAGGAGAAATAGAGTTTCCCAGACAAACAAAAACTAAAGGAGTTTGTGACCACTAAACCAGCCCAGCAAGAAATTTTAAGGGGGGACTCTCTGAGTGTAGGAAAAAAAAAGACCAAAGCAACAAAGCCTACAAAAAGCCAGAAGACATCACCAGAAATACCAACTTTATAAGTAAAAAAAAAAAAAAAGGTACTAAGTTCATATCTTTAAATAATCACTCTGAATGTAAATGGACTAACTGCTCCAATCAAAAGACATAGGGTATCAGAATGGATTAAAAAAAAAAAAACAAA
The DNA here is from genome assembly GCF_028018385.1 of Neofelis nebulosa. NCBI lineage: Eukaryota > Metazoa > Chordata > Mammalia > Carnivora > Felidae > Neofelis > Neofelis nebulosa. Next base: position 44,771,397 of record NC_080784.1, read on the forward strand.
AAAAAAAAACAAGATCCATCTATATGCTGCCTAGAAGAGACTCATTTCAGACCTAAAGATCCTGCAGATTAAAAGTGAGGGGATGGAGAGCCATCTATCATGCTGGTGCATATCAAAAGAAACCAAGAGTAGGTATATGTATATCAGAGAAACTAGATTTTTAAACCACAGACTTTAACAAGAGATGAAGAACACCATTATATCATAATTAAGGAGTCTAAGACCTAACAGTTGTAAATAAATTATGCCCCCAACTTAAGAGAACCCAAATATAGAAATCAATTAATAACAAACATAAATAAACTCATTTATAATAATACCACAATAGTAGGGACTTTCACACCCCACTGATAGCAATGAACAGATCATCCAAGCAGAAAAATTAATAAATAAACAATGGCTTAGAATGACACACTGGACCGGATGGACTTAACAGATACATTCAGAAAATTTTACCCTAAAGCAACAAAATACACATTCTTCTCGAGTGCACATGAAACTTTCTCCAGGACGTATCGAAGGGAAATATAAAGATTAGAGCAGAAATAAACAATATAGAATCCAAAAAAAAAAAAAAAGAATAGAACAAATGAATGAAACTAAGAGCTGGTTTTTTTTTTTTTGAAAGAATAAACATAATTGATAAACTCCTAGCCAGAGTTATCAAAAAGAAAAGAGATTGAGAAGATTGAAATTGGACATCTGTCTGACATCATACACAAAAATCAACTCAAAATGGATTAAAAACTTAAAACATGACTTAAGAGTAACCTGACCAAAATGGCAACATAAGGGACAACAGCCTTCTCATTTGCCCACAAATGTCAACAATTAGATAGCTATCCATGAATAAAAACAGTTCTGGGAGAGCTTTAGAGTCTCTCTAAAAAAGTAGTACAAAAAACCTGAAAGTAATCACACAAGAAGAGAGACAAAAGATAGCTTCATTTTGTCTGTGTGGCCCATCCCCAAGCTGATACTGTTCATCATCAAAAGGGAACTTTCTTGGCAGAAAGAGTTTCCCCGGCAAAGAAAGGAAAAATTGGTGAGTGACCAATACTTCCAGCCTTCCAGGAAGCTGCACAAAGGTCCTGCTTTGGTTTTACTGCACTCTGACTGGCAAAACTGAGCAGCTAGAAACAGGAAGAAAACTAGGGATTACTAGTAATAGCCATACAGTGGAAGGAATCATGGTCCACGGTGACCTATTTTATAGACAAAACCAGAAGTTTCACTGCTGATGAAACTAATGGCCCACACAGCTGCTGCAGATTACCTGCAGATTTCACGTTTCATCACACAGGTATTCATGATTGCTGAAGCCAGCTACTTGAGTTCGTCCCATTACCTCCACACCAACCCATGCCAGAGCCCAGGAACTACATTTATAGTCAGCCTAGGCCTCTATGGTTGTGCAGTGCAAGACACCATCCTAAACCTCCCCACCCAGCCCAGCAGACCCCACCCCCATATATATGCTTGGGCTACCCCTACAACTGTGCACTTGGACACTGCTGACCTGACATCTGCCACCAGATGCAGTGTGCTCATCCAGAATGAGGGTGTTCAGCTACAGAGGAACATACTAACAGCCAGGGTCTCACCAGCTATTTTTAGGCTTGCTCTAGGCCCCATCTTTATTTAATGGTCTGTACCTCAGGGCCTACCTGGAGCTAGCCCCTCCACAATGCACCTGCATACAAGTGGCCTAAAGACTATCATCAGCCTCTAATGCAGTGTGTATGCCTAAGAGGGTGCAGCTATGGTAGAGTATACCAACAGCCAGTGACCTGACAGCTGCCAGTGACCTGACAGCTGCCAGTGAGCCTATAATTGGCCTTGGCACTTGCTGTTTCCCTGGCCCCCACCACTGTAAGTGTGTATCCAACCAACCCCTACCCCTACACAGGCACCTGGAAAAGGCCTCTGCAGCCAAGGGTGTGCACTCAACCACCTCTAGTCATCATCACTGCCTGTACCTAGTCTCTAGCCAGTGGACTTTTTGCTGAGGACTCCAAGAGCCCCAGCAGTCACTTTCAGACTGTCTGACTACACAATGTCAATGCCGTGGACCCCAATGGCCTAAGCCAAAGAGATACCACACCCCACAGACCAAGTGCCACCAACACATGCCTAAATTGGGTGCACTGCACCACTAGCCTCAGGGTCACCACCTACTTCAGAGTCCCCCCACCCATAAGTGAAAGTCTTCCCTTATCAAAGTCAGTCTGGAAGAGGTGACTGTTTCTTCATGAGTAGATAGCTACACAAGGCTACAGGGGATCATGAAAAGCAGGGAAACATGATGCCACCCAAAGAATACAGTAAACCTCCAGTAAATGGCTTCTCACAAATAAATATCCAGGAACTTTCTAACCAATAATTCAAAATAATTGTTCTAAAGATGAGCCACAAGAGAACATGAAAGTACAGATTAACAATTTAATAAAATCAAAAAACAATACAAGAACAAAATGAGTGGCTCAACAAATAGAAAACCTAAGAACCAATCAGAAATTTTGGAGCTGAATAATACAATGACTAAACTGAAGAATTCAATAGCATAGTTTAACAGTAGAACTGACCAAGCAGAAGAATCAGTAAGCTAGAAGACAGATCAACTGAAATTATCCAATCAGGGAAACTAATAGAAAAAGAATGAAAGGGAACAAAGAAAGCCTATGTGACTTATAGGACACCACTGAGAGAAATGATGTATATGCATCATTGAAGTCCCAGAAAGACAAGAGAGGGAGAAAAAACTAGAAGTCTTACTTAAAGAAATAATGGCTGAGAACATCTCAAACCTGAGTAGAGATTTGGACATTCAAGTTTACGAAGTTAATGGATCACCTCAAAATTTCAATCCAAAATAATCTTCTCTAAGACACTTAATAAAGACACATTATAATTAAAAAAAAAACACATTATAAAACTATGTAAAATTAAAACCAAGAGAAAGTGGTGAGAGAATAATATTGTCTCCTAAAAGGGACCCTCCCCCCTAAAGGACTGTCAGTAGATTTCTCAGCAGAGATCTTGCAAGCCAGGAGAGAATGGAAAGATATATTCAAAGTTCTGAAAGAAAGAAACTGGTAACCAGTTTTACCCAGCAAAGTTGTCCTTCAGAAATTAAGGTGAGATAAAGACTGTCCCTAATAAACAAAAGCTAAGGGAATTGATCCAACACTAAGTCTTCCTTAGAAGAAATGCTAAAAGTTTATTGAGCTGAAATGAAAAAAAGCTAATCAGTAACATGAACACAAATGAAAATATACAACACACTTGTAAAGGCAAGGATACAGTCAAATTCATAATACTCTATAACTGTAATATGGTGGTGTGTTAACTCTAGTATAAAGGTTAAAGGAAAAATGTATTAAAAATAGAAATAGCTGCAGTAATTTTTCAGTGGATACACACTACAAAACGATGTAAAGTGTGACATCATAAACATAACAGGAGGGGAGAAATGGGTAGGGTTTTATAATATCAAAATTGCTATCAACATAAAATAAGCTGTTATACATATATTTATGTAAATCTTATGGTAACCATAAACAAAACCTGCAGTAGACTCACAAATAATAAAGAGAAGGGAACCAAAGCACACCACTATGAAAAATCACAAATTCACAAGGGAAGATATTAAGAGAGAAGAAACAAGGAAACTACAAAATAGGAAAATAACAACTAATAAGATAGAATTAGTAAGTCCTTACCTATCCATAATTACTCAAATGCAAATGGACTAAATTTTCTAATCAAAAGACACAGAATTGCTGAACAGGTAAAAAAACAAGTATATGCTGCCCATAAAAGAATCACTTCATCTATAAGGACACACATAAGCAAACATAAAGGAAAGGAAAAAGATTTTCCATGCAAGTGGAAAACAAGCAAGCAGAGATAGCTACACTTATATCAAACAAAATTGACTTTAAGCCAAAAATGGCAACAAGAAAAATAAAGGTCATTATACCACGAAAAGGCAGTCAATTCATCAAGAAGATACAACAATCATAAATATATATGCACCCAACATTGGAGTACCTAAATATCATAAGCAAACACTAACAAAATTGAAGGGAGAAACAGACAACAATACATTAAATATTCCACTTTCTGGGGTGCCTGGGTAGCTCAGTTGGTTAAACAACCAACTTCAGCACAAGTCATTATCTCACAGTTTGTGGGTTCATGTCCCATGTCGGGCTCTGCACTGACAGCTCAGAGCCTACAGCCTGCTTGCGATCCTGTGTCTCCCTCTCTCTCTCTGTCCCTCCCCTGCTTGAACATTTTCTCTCTCTCAAAAATAAATAAACATTTAAAAACTCTTTAAAAAATAATAAAAAATATTCCACTTTCTACAATGGATAGATATCCAGACAGAAAATCAACAAGGACAAGCTGAACTAGGACCAGACTTAGGACCAAATGTATGTAATTAATGAGGGGTCATTAATATAGTAGTGCTCGCAGGTGCAGGGCATATAACAAGCTTTTAAAACACATAAGAGACAGGGGCACCTGGGTGGCTCAGTCGGTTAAGCATCCAACTTCAGCTCAGGTCATGATCTCGTGGTTTATGGGTTTGAGCCCTGCATCGGGCTCTGTGCTGACAGCTTAGAGCCTGGAACCTGCTTCGGATTCTGTGTCTCCTTCTCTCTCTGCCCCTCCCCCACTTGTGTTCTGTCTCTATCAAAAATAAATAAATGTAAAAAAAAATTTTAAATAAATAAATAAAACACGTAAGGGACAGAAAACTAGCCAAAATGAAAAATGGAAGAATTCTCCTCAAAAGAAATTCCAGGAAAAAATGACAGCTAAAGAATTGACCAAAACAGATACAAACAATATAACTGAACAAGAATTTAGAATAATAGTCATAAGATTAATTGCTGGGCTTGAAAAAAAGCATAGAAGACAGTGAGAATCTATTGCTGCAGAGATCAAGGAAATAAAAATAGTAATGATGAATTAAAAATGCTATAAATGAGGTGCAAAATAAAATGGAGGTGGTCACAGCGAGGATTGAAGAGGAAGAGGGGAGAATAGGTGAAATAGAAGATAAAATTATGGAAAAAGAGGAAGCTGAGAAAAAAATTTTTAAAAATTTGGATCATGAGGGGAGAATTAGAGAACAAAGTGTCAATGAAACAGAACAATATCCATATCATAGGAATTCCAGAAGAAGAAAAGAGAGAGAAAAGGCCAAAATATACTTGAACAAATCATAGCTGGGAACTTCCCCAATATGGGGAAGGAAATGGACATTGAAATCCAGGAGGCACAGAGAACTCCCTTCAGATGTAACTTGAATCAATCTTCTGGACAACATATCATAGTGAAACTGGCAAAATACAAAGATAAAGAGAGAATTTTGAAAGCAGCTAGGGATAAACGGGCCTTAACATGCAAGGGTAGACACATACGGGAAGTAGCAGACCTATCTACTGAAACGTGGCAGGCCAGAAAGGAATGGCAGGAAATCTTCAATGTGATGAACAGGAAAAATATGCAGCCAAAAGTCCTTTATCCAGCAAGCCTGTCATTCAGAATAGAAGGAGAGATAAAGGGTTTCCCAAACCAACAAAAACTGAAGGAATTTATCACCACTAAACCAGCCCTACAAGAGATCCTAAGAGGGACTCTGTGAGTGAAATGTTGCAAGGACCACAAAGGACAAGAGACATCACTACAAGCATGAAACCTACAGATAACACAATGACTCTAAACCCATGTCTTTCAATAATAACACAATGTAAATGGACTCAATGCTCCGATAAAAAAATATAGTGTATCAGAATGGATTAAAAAATAAGACCCATTTATTTTCTGTCTACAAGAGACCCATTTTAGACCTGAGGACACCTTCAGAATGAAAGTGAGGGGATTGAAAACCATCTATCATGCTACTGGAAGTCAAAAGAGAGCTGGAGTAGCCATACTTCTATAAGATAACTAGATTTTAAACTAAAGCCTGTAACAAGAGATGAAGAAGGGCATTATATAGTAATTATGGGGTCTATCCATCAAGAAGAGCTAACAATTTGGAAGCACCTAAATATATAAAACAATCACAAACATAAGCGATCTTATAGGTAAGAATGTGGTAATTACAGGGGACTTTAATACCCCACTTACAACAATGGACAGATCATCTAGACAGAAAGTCAATAAAGAAACAATGGCCCTGAATGATACACTGAACCAGATGGACTTAACAGACATATATATTGAACTTTTCATCCCAAAGCAGCAGAATAAGCATTCATCTCGAATGCACATGGAACATTCTCCAAGATAGATCACATACTGGGTCACAAAACACCCCTCAATAAATATAAAAGAACTGAGACCATACCATGCACACTTTCAGATCAGAATGCTATGAAACTTGAAATCAACCCAGGAAAAAGTCTGAAAAACCTCCAAATGCATGGATGTTAAAGAACATCCTACTAAAGAACAAATGGGTCAACCATGCAATTAAAGAAGAAATCAAAAAATATATGGAAACAAACGAAAATGAAAACACAACAATCCAAACCCTTTGGGATGCAGTAAAGGCAGTCCTAAGAGGAAAATGCATTGCAATCCAGACCTGTGTCAAGACACAAGAAAAATCCCAAATACAGAATCTAACAACACACCTAAAGGAACTATAAGCAGAACAGCAAAGAAACCCCAAAGCCAGCAGAAGAAGAGAATAATAAAGACCAGAGCAGAAATAAGCAATATAGAATCCAAAAAAACAAAAAAACAAAAAACATAACAGTAGAACAGATCAATGAAACCAAGAGTTGGTTTTTTGAAAAAATAAACAAAATTGATAAACCTCTAGCCAGGCTTCTCAGGGGACCCAAATAGATAAAATCATGAATGAAAATGGATTTATTACAACTAATCCCTTGAAATATAAGCAATTATCAGAGAATACTATGAAAAATTATATGCCAACAAACTGGACAACCTGGAAGAAAGGACAAATTCCTAATCACCCACACACTACCAAAACTCAAAGGGGAAGAAATAGAAAATTTGAACAGACCCATAACTAGTAAAGAAATTGAATCAGTTATCAAAAATCTCCCAACAAATAAGAGTCCAGGACTAGATGGTTTCCCTGGGGAATTCTACCAGACATTTAAAGCATAGTTAATATCTATCCTTCTCAAGCTGGTCCAAAAAATAAAAATGGAAGAAAACTTCCGTAATCATACTATGAAGCTAGCACTACCTTCATTCCCAAACCAGACAGGGACCCCACAAAAAAGGAGAACCACAGGCCAATATCCCTGATGAACATGGATGCAAAAATTCTGAACAAGATACTAGCAAATTGAATTCAACAACATACAAAAAGAATTATTCACCATGACCAAATGGGATTCCTGGGCTACAGGGCTGGTTCAATATTCGCAAATCAATCAATGTGATACATCAAAAGAAAGGATAAGAACCATATGATCCTGTCAATAGATGCAGAAAAAGCATTTGACAAAATATAGCACGCTTTCTTAATAAAAACCCTCAAGAAAGTCGGGATAGAAGGAACATACTTAAACATCATAAAAGCCATATATGAAAAGTCCACAGCTAATATCCTCAATTGGGACAAACTGAGAGCTTTCCCCCTGAGAGCAGGAACATGACAGGGATGTCCACTCTCATCACTGTTGTTTAACATAGTGTTGGAAGTCCTAGCATCAGCAATCAAGCAACAAAATGAAATAACAGGCATCCAAATTGGCAAAGAAGAAGTCAAACTTTCACTTTTTGCAGACGACATGATACTCTACACAGAAAACCCAACAGACTCCACCAAAAGACTGCTAAAACTGATAAATGAATTCAACAAAGTCACGGGGTACAAAATCGATGTACAAAAATCAGTTGCATTTTTATACACCAATAATGAAGGAACAGAAAGAAAAATAAAGAAACTGATCCCATTCACAACTGCACCAAGAACCATAAAATACCTAGGAATAAACCTAACCAAAGATGTAAAATATCTATATGCTGAAAACTACAGAAAGCTTATGAAGGAAATTGAAGATGACACAAATAAATGGAAAAGCATTCCATGCTCATGGATTGGAAGAATAAATAGTTAAAATGTCAATACTATCCAAAGTAATCTACACACTCAATGAAATCCCAATAAAAATTGTACCACCAGCATTCTTTCAAAGCTAGAACAAGCAATCCTAAAATCTGTATGGAACAACAAAAGACCCCAAATAGCCAAAGTAATACTGAAGAAGAAAACCAAAGCAGGAGGCATCACAAACCCAGACTTTAGCCTCTATTACAAAGCTGTAATCATCAAAACATTATGGAACTGGCACAAAAACAGACACATAGACCAATGAAATAGAATAGAGAACCAGAAATAGATCCACAAATGTATAGCCAACTAATCTTTGACAAAGCAGGAAAGAGTATCCAATGGATCAAAGACAGTCTCTTTAGCAAAAAAGCAAGAAAGAATATGCAATGGAATAAAGATGATGATGGGACAACTGGACAGCAACATGCAGAAGAATGAAACTAGACCACTTTCTTACACCATACACAAAAAATAAACTCAAAATGGATGAAAGACCTGAATATGAGACAAGGAAACCATCAAAACCCTAGAGGAGAAAGCAGGAAAAAACCTCTTTGGCCTCAGCCGCAGCAATTTCTTACTTGACACATCTCCAAAGGCAAGGGAATTAAAGGCAAAAGTGAACTATTGGGACCTCATCAAGATAAAGAACTTCTGCACTACAAAGGAAACAATCAACAAAACTAAAAGGAAACCAACGGAATGGGAGAAGGTATTTGCAAATTACATATCAGATAAAGGGCTAGTATCCACAATCTATAAAGAATTTATCAAAATCAACATCCAAAAAACAAATAATCCAGTGAAGAAATGGGCAGAAGACATGAATAGACACTTTTCCAAAGACATCCAGATGGCCAACAGACATATGAAACGATGCTCAACGCCACTCATCATCAGGGAAATACAAATCAAAACCACACTGAGATACCACCTCACACCAGTCAGAGTGGCTAAAATGAACAACTCAGGAAACAACAGATGCTGGTGAGGATGTGGAGAAACAGGAACCCTCTTACACTGTTGGTGGGAATGCAAACTGGTGCAGCTGCTCTGGAAAACAGTGTGGAAGTTCCTCAAAAAATTAAAAATAGAACTACCCTATGACCCAGCAATAACACTGCTAGCTAGCCAATTTACCCAAGGTAAATCATGGAGTGCTGATGTATAGGGGCACATGTACCCCAATGTTTATAGCATTGCTTTCAATTATAGCCAAATTATGGAAAGAGCCTAAATGTCCATCAACTGATGAATGGATAAGGAAGATGTGGTTCATATATACAGTGGAATACTACTTAGTAATGAGAAAGAATAAAATCATGCCATTGCAGCAACATGATGGAACTGGAGGGTATTATGCTAAGTGATATAGTCAGAGAAAGACAGATATCATGTGTTTTCACTCATATGTGGATCTTTAGAAACTTCAGAGAAGACCATGGGGAAAGAGAAAGGGGGGGGGGAATTATAAAAAGAGAGGGAGAGAGGCAAACCATAAGATACTCTTAAATACAGAGAAAAAAAACTGAGTTGGTGGGGGGGTAGGGCAGATGGGAAAGTGTATGATGGGCATTGAGGAGGACACCTGTTGGGATAAGCACTGGGTATTGTATGTAAGACAATTTGACAATAAATTATATTTTTTAAAAAGGTACCAAACACCATACTCAAATGGTATTTATCTCTGGAATGCAAAGATAGTTCAACATATGCATATCAATAAATGTAATACACCACATTAACAGAATGAACAATAAAAGATCACAAAATCCTCTTAATAAATATAGAAAAAGCATTTAACAAAATACAACATCCTTTCATGATAAAAAATAATCAACAAATTGAGTACAGAAGGAACATACCCTAACACAATAAATGCCACATATAACAAACCACAGCCAGCATCAGACACAATTGGAAAGGTTGAAAGCTTTTCCCCTAAGATCAGGAAAAAGACAAAGGTGCTCATTCATACCACTTCTACTCAAAATAGTACTAGAAGTCATAGAGCTGTCAGGGAAGAAAAGTAAATAAAGGGCATCCAAACTGAAAAGGAAGAAGTAAAACTGTCTTTGCAGAAAATATAATCTTATATAGAGAAAGTCCTAAAGACCCCATCAAAAAGGTGTTAGAACTAATAAATTCGATAAATTTTCAGGTTACAAAATCAACATATAGAAATCATTTGAATTTCTATACACTAACAACAAAACAGCTGAAAAAGAAATAAAGATAACAATACCATTCTCACCAGCATCAAAATCAATAAAATACTTTAAAATAAATTTAACCAAGTAAGTTTGAGGTCTGTACTCTGAAAACTACAAGACTTTCATGAAAAAATCTAGTAAGATACAAAGGAAAGCTATCCTGTGTTCATGAATCAGCAAATTAATAGTGTTAAAATGTCAATACTACCCAATACCATCTATAGTTTCAATGCAATTTATATCAAAATTCCAATGGCATTTTTCATAGAAATAGAAAAAAAATCCTAAAATTTGTATGGACCCACAGGGATTTTGAGAAGCCAAAGCAATCCTGAGACAAAATAAAACTAGAGGAACACAATTCCTGATTTCACTTATACTCCAAAGCTCTAATAATTTTAACAGTATGGTACTGGTATAAGAATAGACACAGACTAATGGAACAAAACAGAGCCTAGAACCAAACTCCATGTATATGCTCAACTAATACTGGATGAGGGAGCCAAGAATACTCAATGGGGAAAGGAGAATCTATTCCATAAATGACACTGGGAAAACACGATATTCATATGCAAAAGAATTAAACCCCTAGCTGACACAACTCACAAAAATTAACTTGAAATAAAGATTTAAATGTAAGAACTGACACCATAAAAATTCTAAAAAATGACATAGGGAAAAAGCATTGACATGGACATTGTTTTTGGCAATGACTTTTTACATAAGATACCAAAGCACAAGCAACAAAAGTGAAAAATAGTAAGTGGGACTTCATCAAACTAAAAGGCTCCTGCATACCAAAAGAAACAATCAAAAAATGAAGACAATCTATGGGATGGGAGAGAATATCTGCAAATCATGTATCTGGGTATGGGAAATTCCAAAAATATATAAAGAACTCATAAACCTCAATAGCAAAAACTCAAGCAATTTGATTTAAAATTTAAGAACAAAGGAATACAATAATTTTCAAAGACATAAAAATAGCCAACAGGTACATGAAATATACTCAATATATCACTAATATCAGAGAAATGGAAACCAAATCCACAATGAGATAACTCCTTACACCTATTAGAATGGCTCTCATCAAAAACTCAAGAAATAACAAATGTTGGTGAAGATGTGGGGAAAATGAAACACTTATGCACTGTTGGTGAAAAGGTAAACTGGTACAACCACCATGATTAGGCAGTACATAGGTTCCTCAAAAAGTTAAAAGTAGAACTACAATATGATCCAGCAACCCATTTCTAATCCAGTTCATGTCCAAAGGAAATGAAAACAGGATTTTGAATAGGTATCTGCACACTCATATTTATATCAGCATTATTCACAATAGGCAAGATATGGAAATAATCTAAGTGTCTGTCAATGATGGATAGGTAAAGAAAATATAGTATTTATATAAAATGAAATTTTATTCAGTCATGAGGAAGAAGCCATCTTCACCAAATGGATAAACTTGTGGGCATTGTGCTATGGGAAATAAGTCAGGCAAGGAAAGACAAATGCTCTATAATATTACTTACATGCGAAATCACTTAAAAAAACTGAACTCATAGAAATGGAGAGTACAGTTGTGATTACTACAAGCTGGGAGGTGGGGGAAAGGGAGAGATGTTTGTCAAAGGGGACAAATTTCTAGCTATAAGATGAATAAGTTCCGGGGATCTAATGAACAACATGATGTTTATACTTAATGCTGTATTATATACTTGAAAGTAATTAGAAGAGAAGATTTTAATGTTCTCACTACAAAAAGTAAATGGTAATTATGTGACATGTTGGAGGTGTTAGCTAACAATATGGTGGTAATCATTTTGCAATTATAAGCATATCAAATCAACATGGTATACACTTTAAAATGACACAATGTTATGTGTCAATTATATCTCAATAAAGCTGCAGACTGGGGATGAGGGTCTGGATGGACTTATACTTAAGACCTTAAAACCGTAAAACTACTAGAAGAAAATGGGAAAAGCTCCTGAACATTGGTCTAGAAAATAGTATTTTAGATATGACAAGGGAGCACAGGCAGCAAAAACAAAAGTAGACAAGTGGAACTGCATCCAACTAAAAACTTCTTAATAAAGAAAACACTCAAGAGAGTGAAAATGAGACCTGCAGGAGAAATATTTTCAAACCATGTAGCTGATAAAGTTAATCTACAAAATATGTGATAACTCATACAACTTAATTGCAAAAACAAATAGAGATGTAAAAAGAGCAAAAGACCTAAATAGACATTTCTCAAAAGAAGACATACGAATGACCATCAGATATATGAAAAGGTGCTCAACATCACTAATCATCAGAAAAATGTAGATCAAAACCACAACTCACACCTTTTAGACAGGTATTATAAAAAAGAAAAAAAGTACAAGTGCTGGCAAGTGGAAAAAGGGGAGCCTTTGTACATTGTTGTTGGGAATGAAGTTGGTACAGCAGTTATGGAAAACTATATATAGACTCCTCAAAAATTAAAAATGAACTATATTATGATGAAGCAATTTCATTTCTCAGCATATAGACATAACTAATACGTTAAGTACCTTGATTGTGGCAATTATTTCACAAAATTATTTCATAAAATTATTTTAGCAAAACATCAACTCATATACCTTAAATATGTATCTTTGTCAGTTATATCTTAATAAAGTTTGAAAAAATAAAAATGTAGATGTTAAACTGAATAATTTAAACATATAGATAGAATTTAAATTATACATACATATAAGTGTAATACAGAATTATAAAATGTATATGTACATATATTATAACTATATATAAATATAATATGCATGTATAATTATATATTTGCCAATTGTCTTGATAATGTTAATAAAAATATTAAGGACGAACTATGTAGACGTTACAAAACAGTATTACCTTTTCCAAATGTGACCTCACACCGTGCATCTGTATCCTGGCAGACTCCATCATAACACACATATTTTTGTTTACATACATGTCCATTGTGTATAGTCATATCAGGTTGACATTCTGGTGAGCTTCCATTACAAAACTCAGCAATATCACATTCACGATGTCTTGCTTTCCTACATTCAACACCTTGTCTTTCAATCTAATATAAATTAAAATACAAAAAATAAAACATTACATTTAAGATTGTTGTATTTATCAATATTTATTTCAAAACTGTTCTATTTCAAAATTAATTATATATTTTTTTAATTTTTCATGTTTATTTATTTTTAGAAACAACATGAGCAAAGGAGACACAGACAGAGAGGGAGAGAAAGAATCCCAAGCAGGTTCCACACCACCAGTACAGAGCGCTACACAGGGTTTGAAACCACGAACTGTGAGATCATGACCTGACCCCAAATCAAGAGTCAGATGCTTAACCAACTGAGCCACCCAGGCACCCCAAAATTAATTATATTAATTAAATAATTAATCTTTCTCTTGAATTATCCTATAGGTAATTAACACTTTCAAATACAGAATTCTGAAACACTCTTAAATGGGCATCTATTTCATACATCTTAATTCATGACTTCAAGTTGACACTAAAAAGATCACAGAGGTAAGAATGTAACCACATGATAAGATTCTAGAAAAAAATAACATAAAACTGCATCAGTCAAGGATAATCAAGAATGCAGAACCCATAGTAGGTAATAGACGAATTCTCAAATGACAAATTTGTTATAAATATATTGGAGGAGCTAATAAGGAAAACACAGGACAAGAGTCAACATCTTCTACATATAAACTAGTGTGTGATCTTTAAATCAAATGATCTTTCAATAAATGGTTAAGTTTGCAGTTTAAACTTTTTGCTAATGTAGCATTTGGAAAATGCTACTTCTACTGAGTTTCATTATTTATATATTTATGGGAAACTGCTGTGTCTTTCAGTTACATACCTAGAGCTACCTATCACAACTAGTAACAATATTTTTACTTATAAAAATATATATATTGGATAGAATAAATTAAAAGTCCCTTTTAATGGAGATCTATATTGAATAATTTTATGGTAGCTCTCAATCAAGGCTTAAGAACATCAGCATAAATATTATGGCAAAATAATGGCCATAAGAAGGAAACCTGAATACCCAACTAAGGTTCACAAAATCAGAAATCTGATTCTGAATTTAGTATCTTTTTCTTTATTTGAAAGTTCATTGATTTTTAACCCTTTATTCAAATTCCAGTTAGTTAACATAAAGTGTAATATTAGTTTCAAAAAGTTCACTTATTTTTACTTACTGCCATAGGTCTAAATGTACTAAGGTATCTAAGACATGATTCATTATATACTTGGAAGATATTAATAAACTTAAATCTTACTTGACAGTTCTTGCAGCATAATCCATGACCACACTGTGCTCCTGATTTCAGTGTACAAGTTCGAAAATTACAACAGCTAGACTTTCCACATTGCTATTGTAGAATAAGTAGAATTAGTAGAATACACAAGTAAAAATACATCATGATAATAATATAAACTTTTGCAAGAACTATATTCACTGGGCTTATTTTTTCAGTTTTGGGGACGAATATGAATGCTGTCAACATTTATAGTTTTGCATCTCTAAACAAATAAAATACTAAAATAAGACTTTCACGTCAGGTCAGAACAGAGCACTAGTACCCCAGAAACTCTCAATCAACTAGAAAACTAGGAAAAATGTATGAAATAACTTTTTTCAGAAAATAGAGAATAGTAATAGAGAGTAGAATGGTGGTAAATAGTGTCTGGAAGATGGGGGGAAAGGGGAGATATTGTTCAAAAAGTATAAATTTTCATGCTACTGTATAGCATGGTGACTATAATATTAAGTTATATGCTTGAAATTTGCTAAGAGGATAGATCAATTGTTCTCAACACATACAAAAAATGGTAATGGATATATTAATTAGTTTGATTGCAGTAATCATTTCAGAAGGTATACATATATCAAAACCATCATGTTGAACACTTTAAAAAATACAATTTTTATTTGTTAATCATACCTCAGTAATCCTGGTGGAGAAAAGGTGTATAGAGTTTAGGCCTACTGCAAAGTTAGAACAGTCTCCAAAACTCCTCACTTCTTACACCAAACAAATACAAGTTCAGTGGATTTCCAAAACCACTCTCAGGTTTGATAATTTACCAGAAGGACTCACAGAACTCACTGAAAGCTGTTAACTCACAACTATGGCTTATTATATGGAAATGATACAAATTAAAATTAGCCAAGAGAAGAAGCAACTAGGACAAAATCCAGGAGAAACTCATACTGCCTTCACCCCACACAAAACTCTCACAAAATTAATATGTGACACTTCCTAATTTATTCTATGAGGCCAGTATTACTCTAATACCAAACCCAGAGACATTACAAGAAAGGAAAATTATAGACCAATATCTCTAATAAACATAAATCCAAAAATATTCAACAAAAAGTTAGGCAATAGAATCCAACAATGTATGAAAAGAATTATACATGCCAACCAACTGGAATTTATTGCAAGTATGCAAAGCTGGTTCATCATTCAAGCATCAGTACATACAACCCATCATATCAACAGAATGAAGAAAAAAAATCATATGACTAAAACAACTGATATAAAAAAAGCATTTGACAAAACCCAAATTCACTTAATGAATTATACAAAATATGACAAACCAGGAAGAGAGAACTTCCTAAGTTTGGTAGTAAACATTTAGAGAAAACCTACAGCTAACATCATATATATGGTGAGAAACCATTAGCTTCCCCCCTGAGATCAGGAACGGGGAAGGGATGCTACCTGTCACCACTCCCTTCAATATCTCACTGGAAGTCCCAGCTAGTGCAATAAGATAAGAAAATGAAATACAAAATATAAAGGTTGAGAAGAAAGAAAAAAAAACCTATTTTTTCCATAAATTATGTGATTGACTATGTAAAGAAAATCCCAAATAAATTACCAAAAAGCAACAAAAACAACAATCTCCTGTGACTAATAAGTTATTAAAGAAGGATTTCTGGATACAAAGTTAATGTAAAAAATAAACTGTTTTCCTGTAATATGAACAATGAAAAATGGGAATTTCAATTAAAAAACACAATGCCATTTATATTAGCACCCAAATAGTGAAGTATTTGTGAATAGTTGTAACAAAATTTTATAGAATTTGCATGAGGAACAAAACTCTGATGAAAACCACTGTTATTTTCTCAATATTGTCAAGATGTCAGTTCTTCCCAACTTTATCTAGAGATTTAATGTAATTCCAATAAAAGTTCCAGCAAGTTATTTTGTAGATATTGATGAATTGATTCTAAAGCTTATATGGAGATACAAAAAATGAAGAATAATCACATAATACTGAAGAGGAGGAAGAAGAAGAAGAGGAAGGGAAAATGAAGAAGAAAGAAGGAGGAGGAGGAGGAAGAGGGGAAAAAAATGAGGAAGAGGAGGAAGAAAACTGAAGGATTGATAACACCCAACTTCAAACTTACTATAAATTATAATGACAGTGTGGTATTCATATAAGAATAAACAAAGGGATCAGTGGGGCAAAATAAAAACCCCAGAAACACCAATAATAAATCTTTAACAATGGAGCAAATGCAGCTCAATGGAGAACGGACAGTCTTTCCAACAAATGGCCCTGGAACAACTGGACATTCACAGGGAAAATAATGACTAGACACTGACTCTACACCTTTTACAAAAAAATAACTCAAAATGGATCATAAATTTAAATGTAAAATGCAAAGCTGTAAAACTTCTAGGAGCACAGATTTAAGAGAGTAGATCTCATGTGAAGTGCTCTTCCATGATAAAAATAATAAACATATAAATACATAAATAGAAATAATACTAATCCTAAATAAATTCATTCAGAAAGTATTGAGTAAAGGGATCACTTTCCAACTCATTTTATGAGTTCAGAATTGCCTTGATGCTTAAACCAGAAAATATTACAAGAAAAGAAAAACCTGCAGATCACAATTCCCTTGTGAAAATAAGTGCTGTAACCCCAAACAAAATATTAGCAAATTAAATCTAGCAACACATAAACAAAATAACCCAAGTGAAGCTAATGCCAGAATACATGGTTGGGTTAGCATTCAAAACCAATCAGTGAAATGTGCCATGTTAACTGTAAAAAGAAGACTCACATGATCAGCTCAATACACACAAAAATAAGACATTGGACAAAATTCAACACTAATTCTTGATTTGAAACTCTCAGCTAACTAGAATATAGAAAGAAATTTCCTCAACATGGTACGGGCATCTGTTTACCAAAAACGCTTTGATCTAACATTATATTTAATGGTGAAAGTCAGAAAATGTTGCCCCCCCCAAAATAAAAAGAAACAAAGACCATT
Source organism: Neofelis nebulosa (assembly GCF_028018385.1). Lineage (NCBI taxonomy): Eukaryota > Metazoa > Chordata > Mammalia > Carnivora > Felidae > Neofelis > Neofelis nebulosa. The sequence goes on from NC_080784.1 coordinate 44,789,078, forward strand.
CTCAACATTTCTAATCAACACTAGATCTAAGGTGAAGTCACAAGTCAGTTGTATTTTCTATACTAGCAATGGATAATTGTTAAATAAAATTTTAAAACAATGCTACAGAAACAGCTATAGAAAAACTATATGAATTAAAGAAGAGCCAAGTAAGTGGAGATATACACCATGTGCATAGATTGGCAGACTCAATTTTAGTAAAAAACGTAATCCTCCCAAAATTGATGTATGGATACCACACAATTCCAATCAAAGTTCCTACATTCACATGCTGATTTTCCAATTTATATCAAAATACAAAGATCTTAGAATAGTAAAACTATCTTGGAAAAAATGAACAAAGTTGGATGATTTACATTATCGGTTTTCAAGATTTACTGTGAAAATGCATTAATCAGAGTAGTATAAAACTAACATAAATCTTACATAAATAAACAGAAAAAAATCCAGGGTAACACATAGGTATGGTAATTTATTTTCATAAGAATGCTAAGTTAATACAATGGTGAAAAGATGGTCATTTTAACAAATATTACCAACAAATTGATATTCAAATGGAGTGTAGTGAACCTCAACCAAAATCACCCAAAACACAAAAACACACTTAAAATGGATCACAGACTAATTGTGAGTGATAACTATAAAACTTCTCGCAGGAAACAGAGGAGAAAATATTCATGACCTTGAGTGGGCAAAGATTTCTTAGGACAAAAAAGCACTACCATAAAAGAAAAAAATGATAAACTGGTCTTCATAAAAAAATAAAAAATGCCTGCCATTCAAAGATGTTATTAAGCAACCAGAAAGGTAGTACACAGACTGGAAACAATATTTGTAATGAACATGTCTGACAAAGGACTAGTATCCAACCTATAGGAAAAAAAAAAAACCTCATACAAATCAATAACAAAAAAACAAATTAATGGTTACTAAGGACATGAGAACAAGCTCAACATAATTACAGTCAGCAAGAAAATACAAACCAAAACCACTGTAATGGCTAAAATTTAAAAGGCTACAACATCACATTTTGGTGAAAATGTAGGGGAAATAAAAGTTTTTATGTTGCCGGTAGAAATGTAAAATAATTACAACGCTTTGGAAAATAGTTTGGCAGTTTCTCATGAACATACACTTATCATATGACCCAACAATTCTACTTTTTGGGAATTTGGAATAATGGCCCATTACTGTTAACAACTCAAATATACATTAGCATGTGAATGAAAAAACAGATTATGTTATATTCAAAAAACAAAATATTACACAAAATAAAAAGGAAGTAATGATTGTGACATAAACAATGTTGAGTGAATCTCAAAAACACAGTATTGAAAGGAAAAAGCCAGACACAAAGGATATGTGCTGTATCATTCCATTCACATGACTTCTAGATCAGGCAAAACTGAAAATCAGAAGTTTCCCGAAGAAGTATCACAATCCCAGATTTCAAGATATACCACAAAAGCTATAGTAATCACAGCAGTATGGTACTGGCGCAAACAAAAAAAAAGACACTTAGATCAATGAAACAGAATTACAGAGTTCAGAGCTAAACCCACACTTATATGGGCAATTAATCTACAATAAAGGAGGCAAGAATATACAACGTGGAAAAGACAGCCTCTTCAACATATGGCGTTAGGAAAACTGGAGTTGCATGCAGAAGAATGAAACTGGACCATTTTCTTACACCATACACAAAAATAATCGCAAAGTGGATTAAGGAACTGCATGTGAGACCTGAAACCATAAAACTCCTAGAAGAAAATACAGGCAGTAATTTCTTTGACATAAGCGTAGAAACATTTTTTCTAGATATGTCTCCTCTGGCAAGGGAAACAAAAGCAAAATTAAACCACTGGGACTGCACCAAAATAAAAAGCTTCTGCATAGCTAAGGAAACCATCAGTGAAACAAAAGGTAAGCCTACTGAATGGGAAGATGTTTGCAAATGCTATATCCAATAAGGGTCTAATATCCAAAATATATAAAGAACTTCTACAACTCAACACCAAAATCATCATCATCATCATCATCATCATCATCATCTAGTTAAAAATGGGCAAAGTATCTAAGTAGACATTTTTCCAAAGAAGACATGCAGGGGCCAACAGACACATGAAAAGATAATGAACATCACTCATCATCAGGGAAATGCAAATCAAAACTACAATGAGGTATCACTTTACACCTGTCAGAATGGCTGAAATAAAAAACACAAGACATAACATGTTGGTTAAAATGTGGGAAAAAAAGGAACAGCATGCACTGTTTGTGGGAATGCAAATTGTTGTAGCCATTGTAGAAAATAGTATGGACACTCCTCAAGCACTTAAAAATAGAAATTATCATATAAATCTGTAATTCCCCATACAGGGTATTTACCCAAAGAAAACAAAAATGCTTCAAAAAGATATATGCACCCCTATGTTTATTGCCGAATTATTTATAATAGCCAAGATACAGAAGCAACTCAAATGTCCTATCATAGATGAATGGACAAAGATGCAGTATATAGATGCAATGGAATATTACTCAACCATAAAAGAATAAAATCTTGCCATTTGTGACAACACAGATGGGCCTACAGGATATAATGATAAATGAAATAAGTCAGTCAGAGAAAGACAAATACCATATGATTCCACTCAAATGTAGAATTTAAGAAACAAAACAAATGAACAATGACAACAAAAAAGACAAAAAAAAAAAACAGAGAAAAAATGGTGGTTGCTAGAGGGAAGTATGCAGGGGAATGTAGAAAATAAATAAAGAGGATTAAGAGTACACTTATTGTGATGAGCACCAAGAAATGCATAGAATTTTTGAATCATTATTATTGTGCACCTGAAATTACAATAACACTGTATGTTAATTATACAAGAAAGAAAGAAAGAAAGAAAGAAAGAAAGAAAGAAAGAAAGAAAGAAAGAAAGAAAGAAAGAAAGAAAGAAAGAAAGAAAAAGGAAGAAAGAAGAGAGAAAAGAATGGAAGGAAGGAAGGAAGGAAGGAAGGAAGGAAGGAAGGAAGGAAGGAAGGAAGGAAGGAAGGAAGAATTAAGTAGGAAGACTTGTTCTACCAAATGGCAAAACATACTAGAAAGGCACAATAATTAAAACAGTGTGATATAGATACAAGTATATCCAGACCCATATATGTATCACACCCTAATATCATTTCCATCTATTTTAATTTTTTAAATATTTTTTATTTTTGAGACAGAGAAAGAGACAGAGAGAGAGAGAGAGAGAGAGAGAGAGAGAGAGGGAGGGAGCAAGCGGGGGAGGGGCAGAGAGAGAGGGAGGGGAGCAGAGAGAAAGGGAGACACAGAATCTGAAGCAGGCTCCAGGCTCTGAGCTGTCAGCACAGAGCACAGCGCAGGGCTCGAAATCATGGACCCGAGATCATGACCTGAACTGAAGTCAGACAGTTAACTGAGCCACCCAGGCACCCCTCTATCTATTTTATAATCATGCAAATATATGATATCTACAGTATTGCTGCAAATACTGAACTGTCTAAAAGTATTACAACCTGGACTTTTTGTATTCACTGTATTTTCAGAGTTTTGTTTCCAAGTGAATAATTAAAATCACCCACGTTCAGACTGTAATATGAATAGTCTTCCCTTACCATACTACTAATTCCATTGTGAAATAATACCCTAAAGTATACTTGATGGTTGGCTGACAAATTAATCTTCAGTGAAACATTTATAGTTAAACACACGTTTGGAAAAATCTTGTATGTTCAGTTTAGAATACAAAAGCTCACTCTAGACTCTCTTTTTTCCCATCAGCAATAATTTTTAGGAGTACATTTCATTCTTGTTCAAAATTCTTCAACCTCTATCTATACAGTATACTCTTGCATGTATTTCAAACTTGATTTCACTTAACTGTAAATATTCTGCATAGTATTCAGCCATATTTGAGATACATAACATTCACAGCAAAGAGATGAACTAAAACAATAAATTTATGAATTTTCCTATTTCAGACTTACTTCCTCAGTACCACAGTCACACACTTCACCTCTCTCCACTTTGCCGTTGCCACAGATTGCTCTCAGAGCTGTTTGCATTTGGGGTTTATTCTGAAGACATTTGGCACCCATATTTGAAATGAAATTTTCAAAGTCACTCAAACTGCAACTGCTAAAAGTCTTGACACCACTTGATCGCCTAGAGATGAATCCATAAAATGTCATTGGCAATACACTTCTGAAAGCACAACTCTATATATTTCAAAATGTTAAATTTAATAGGTAACGATAAATGTTCATAACAAGTGCTTAGAGGCCAAAATCATTCCTGAGTAGGTCATGTGATTTCATTCACTGGAATACATGTCCCTATTCAAATAAAATTAAGTATTAATAGTAAAAAACAAACAAACCGATTAGAAAATGGGCACAAAACTTGGATAGATCACTAGCCAAAGAATACATATAAATGGCTAACAGGTAAACGAAAAGGTGCTCAATATAACTAATCATCAGGAATTGCAAATCAAAACCACAATAAGGAGCACCTGTGTGGCTAATTTGGTTAGGCAACCTACTGTTGATCTCAGCTCAGGTCTTGATCTCAGGGTTGTGAGTTCAAGCCCCACACTGGGCTCTGCAGTGGGTGTGAAGCCTATTTAAAAAAACATACACAATAAGATATCACCGCACATCTGTTAAGATTTCATTTTTAAAAAGATAAGAGTTGACAAGGATATGGAGAAATTGGAATCCTTGGTACACTGTTGGTGGGAATGTAAATTAGGACAGCCACTATGGAAAACTGTAGAGAGGTTCTTCAAAAAGTTAAAAATAGTGGGTGATGGGCAATGAGGGGGGCACCTGTTGGGATGAGCACTGGGTGTTGTATGGAAACCAATTTGACAATAAATTTCATATTTTAAAAAAAGTTAAAAATAGAACTACTGAGTATATATTGGAAATAACTGAAGGATCTCAGTATCTGCATCCCCATGTTCATTGCAGCATTATTCACAATACCAAAGATATGGAAGCAACCTAAATATCCATTGACAGATGAATTTTAAAAAGGTGGTACACATGTGCAATGGAAAATTATTCAGCCTCAAAAAAAGAAGGCAACCCTGCCGTACGCAACACATGAATGAACCACAAGGACATTAAACTAAGTGAAATAAGTCAGTAACAGAAGGCAACTACTACATGATCTCACAAATATAAGATATCTAAGACAGTCAACCTCATAGATGCAGAAAGTACAATTGTGGCTGCCAGGGGCTAGGAGGAGGCAGAAATGGGAGTTATTCAATGGGTATAAAGTTTCAGTTATTCAAGATGAGTACATTTCAGAAATCTGCTGTGCAACATAGTGCCTCTAGTTAACAATAGTGTATTTCATATTTAAACTTTCAAGAGAACTCCTGTTATGTGTTCCTACCACAATAAAAAAATCAAGAATAGATTTAACTTTATTTTTATATGCCTTACAAACTACATCACCTAAGAGAAAAATTTTTGGAAGTTTATTTATCTATTTTGAGAAAGAGAGAAAGCACAAGTGGGGGAGGAGGGGCAGAGAGAGATGGAAAGAGAGAGAATCCCAAGCAGGCTCCACACTGTTAGTGCACAGACCAATGTGGGGCTCGAACTCAGGAAACAATGAGATCATGACCTGAGGCAAAAAACAAGAGCTGGCCACTTCACTGACTAAGCCACCCAGGTGTCCTCCTAAGAGAAAATTTTGAGTTTTGGGGTATGATTGTATGTAAATTCTTGTATATAAGAAAGAAGTATTTATATATGTATATAATGCTTCTGCCTAGGAATGGAGAAAACCTCATATCCACTTATGCCAATTCACAGATATATATCAAATATATTCTTCAAACTTCTCTTCTACTCCCTCAGTCTTTCCCATGACCATTATAAAATTAAGAATCAAGCTCTTTGAGGGGTACCTGGGTGACTCAGTTGGTTAAGCATCTGACTCTTCATTTTGGCTTAGGTCATCACTTCTTGGTCATGAGATCAATCCTGGCATGGGGCTCCATGAGGAGCATGGAGTCTGTTTAAGATCCCTCTGCCTCTCCCCTGCTTGCACACATGTTCTCTCTCAAAAAAAATTTTTTTTTAAGAAAAAAGAATAAAGCTCTTTGAAAGTTTAAATCTCTTCTACTTCAATAATTTTTCAATAGCCATTCACAGGTTTGTAGTATATATATAATATGATAGATAACTCAATAAGTTGTTAGCTGTTTGAGGCAGGAATTTTATCATCCTTATTGTTGGTATTACTTATTACCAGGACAGGACTTAGCAAACATAGAATCAGCTGTCTACTGGTTCTTTGTAACAACAAAAAACTTTTATTAAACAGACTATACTGTGCTTATTCCTGAGTTTTCTCACAGATTTCAGAGAAACTGTATATTAATCAAAGCTTTATAAGGTTAACACACCACTAATAAAGATAACTTCAGAGAATATTTCTATGAGTCACTCTAAATATGTAGTAAAAATCTAACAGACAAGGTGGAAACTGACATTTATTGCACACATATTATTAGCCAGATATTTTATATACTTGATTATTTAATTTAATCCTCATCATAAATCAGGGACACCGGCATTGTCTCCAGCATTTTAGATAAACTGAACTAAAGTTCAGAGAAGACAAAAACCTCACAAAACCCACTCAGTTTGTAAATCAGCAGAATCAGTATTCACACACAGTTGTTTAAGACTTCAAATTCAGGTGTTTTTAACCCCAAAATTCATCTCTGAATATTACGTAATGAAATATTTACAATTAAATATCAATATATATTTTACTATAAACCATAAAATTTGATAATCTTGTCACCAAAACTGGAAGGTGTGGAAACTTTTAATTGAAAACTGTATAATATTTTGGCTCTGGAAACTAGTTTTAGTCAACTATATTTAATCCCTAGTTATTCATTTTTTGCTCCCCCAAACTGCAGTTCTTAACTTAAGAACATGTATTCCCCAAAATTATTTGTAATCAATTATAAGGAGTTTGGCTGATATTTTACACATTGAATTCTAATGCTATGTTAGCTTTGTTCCCAAGTATTTTATAAAAGCTTACTGAAACTATGCTATAACTAGCCTAAGTTCTGGGTTCAGAGAACAGAAAAATTAAGTGATAGAAAGAAATAATGGGAAAGCAGTGTCCTCTACATTTTTTTGTTTTGTTTTGTTTTGAGGTTAGAGATAGCACTTGGCAGCATTTTGAAAATATATATATATCTTCTACACCACTTCATTTTCCATTTTCCTTTCAGTGCTTTTCTCTCTTCCATATGTTTTCCCCCAAATTCCATGTTCTCACTGCTCCTGTATAGCCCTACACCACCACTTCTATATCCTCCAAGGTTTTCCCTATTCCTCAAATAAGACATAACAGTACAAGAAATAACTTAGGTGTGACTTTATTAATTACATCATCACAAGTAATGTATAATGTACAATGTAGCTATCATGATCTCATTTTTCAGATGAGAAGACGAAGAGTTAGAAAAAATAACAAAACAAGTGAAAGTTTATAAAGCCCATGTTCCCCTCAATGTAGTCCATGGGGGAAAATGGTATCTTCTCTTCTTCAATCAAACTTCCATAGTTTAATGAAACTGGTCTTAGCAAAGAATGAAAAGAAAACAATATTAGTAAAATAATTGAATTATGTTGAATAAACTGATAACTCCATGTTCCTTCCAAATATTTTCGCCTTTTTGTAAAATGATGCAACCAGATAGGTAAGCAAACCTTGCCATGCGTTTTCCCTAGGTTCCTACTTTCATAGCTTTTGCCATTTTCTCTGCCCCTTTCCTCCCTCCACTTTTAAATTCATTTGTGTGTGCAGACTACTCTAAAAGTGAGAGTTTAAAACACAAGGCACCCACATTTAAAAAGCAGATATAAATTAAAATATCAAAATAATATACCATTATGATCACTGGATTTAAGAATTAAGTTTGCTCAAATACATATTCTCTTGCTACATAGTTCAAGTTAATTCCAATACATTAACTGTCTTCTATATGAAGTCAGTATGGAATAGAGAAAATAACAAAGCTTTGGGTTAGATAAACTTGTTTACTAGGACCAAACTTGTGACTCATGAGGCTTTAGACAAAGTGATTAACTCCTAAGTCTCAGTCTTCTCATCTACAAAATAGGGATAATAATACCCATCTACCTCATAGCGTTGTTGTGAGAATTAAATATTATTACACAAGTAAAGTGCCTAACTGAACTCTCTGGCCTATAGTAAATGCCCAATAAATCAATGGTGACATTACTGACCTCTAAGTACTCTTCAGTTATTTGCCCAATATGTTGACTATATTCCTTATGCTTAGAACTTCATCCCTGTAACTTATTCATCCCATAACTTGAAATCTATACCTCCCAACTTCCTTTACCTATGTTGCCCATTTCCCCACACACCTCTCTTCTGTTCTCTGTATTTAATTCTATTTCTACTTTGTTGTTACTGTTGTTCATTAGTTTTGCTTTTAAGAGTCCGCATGTACGTGAAATCATATGATATTTGTCTTTCTCTGACTGACTTATTTCACTTAGCATAATACTGAAGTTTGGCCGTTAATTAACTGTATATCCAATGAAGAATCATATTTAGGTTTACTGTACTCCAGGAACTTTAAAATAACACACACATTAAATGGAAAAAATATTTTCTTACTTGCTCACATGCCTCCTTTGAAAATTATATAACATATAAGATGTATTGCGGAAATGCAAAATTTTGTAAAAGTAAAGTTAAAACTTGCCCTATCCATGAGTTTTATAAGAAATTGAAGACTACGTATGAAAACATTTTAAGTATTTATAAAGCACCATGCAAATCCGAAAGTTTATTAACACAGATTCTAAAGCCAAAATGCCTGGGTTCAAAACTTAGGTTTGCCACAAACTAGCTACCTGACCATAGATAATTATCCTTTTTATAACAGTTCATAAAATTTAAAAATGGAAATAATAGGAAATGCCTTATAGAGAGATTGTGAGAATCAAATGAGTTAATACATACAAAGTATTTGTGATGATCTCTAGCACATATTAAGTACAATGTAAAAATATGATATTCTTATTATCATTAATACTAGACTCTGGGTGACCTACATGAAATATCTTTTTGTAGAATACTTAAGAGTAACTGGCCAAATGGACAATAGTCACAGAACAGCAATCCTCATATTCTTTATAAATCTACATAAATTTTATATTTAACATATTATAATATTCACTTAATATATATTAATTTAATACAAGTATATCTTATGTGTACATAAACCTATATATATATATATATAATATTAGTTACATATATAGAATTAATTTAGATTGAATTTGTAATATAATATTTGTATATATAAGTATTTATGGTAGAGTTTGAGCTTTTTTAGAAATGTAAGAGTTAACCCTTAGATGGCTCTTAGTAGTTAACTATGAAAAGAACATGTTTTTTAAAATTAATGCCTATTTTCACTAAAAAAAAAATGTAGAACACCATACAAACTTGCTATAGCCCTTGTCTGATAAACTATTTGGGGGTCACTGGCAAATTTAGAAATCACTGTAACTAATTCACCACTGTTTTATAGTTTAGAAAACAGTCCCATTTTCTCTTCTCACTTTATTCTTATATTACTGTGTAAAAAGCATAGGCATAATCAGTTACATTTTTAAAGATAAGAAAAATAAATCTAAGTACTCTTCAGTTATTTACCTACTATGTTGACTATATTCCTCATGCTTAGAATTTCATCCCTGTAACGTATTCATCCCATAACTTGGACTCTATACCTCACAACTTCCTTTACCTATGTTGCCCATTCCCCCACTCACCTCTCTTCTGTTTTCTGTATGTAAGTCTATTTCTGCTTTGTTGTTGTTGTTGTTCATTAGTTTTGCTTTTAAAATTCTGCATGTATGTGAAATCATAAGATATTTGTATTTCTCTAACTTATTTCACTTAGCATAATACCCTGCAGGTCCATCCATGTTGTCTCAAATGGCAAGATCTCAACCTTTTTTACTGCTGAGTAATATTCCTTTGTGTGTATAATATTTTCTTTTTATCCATTTATCTATCAAAAGATTCTTGGCTTGCTTCCATATTTTGGCAATCATAAATAATGCAGAAATAAACATAAGTGTGCATATATCTTTTCAAATTAGTGTTTTCATTTTCTGTGGCTAAATAGCCATAGTGGAATAACTGCATCATAGTTTTTCTATTTTTAATATTTTGAGGAACCACCATACTGTTTTTGACAGTAGCTGCACCTATTTACATTTCCACCAACAGTATATGAGGGGTTCCTTTTTTCTCCACATCCTCTTCATCACGTTATTTCTTATGCTTTTTATTTTAGCCATAATGACAGGTGCAAGGTGATATCTCATTGTAGTTTTGATGTGCATTTCCTTGACGATTAGCATCTTTTTCACATATCTGTTGGCCATCTGTATTTCCTCTGTGGAAAAAAGTCTATTCAGGGAGTCTTCTGTCCATTTTTAATGATTGTCTTTTTGGTGTTCAGTTCTATATGTTATTTATGTATTTTGGATAGTAACCCTTTATCAGATATAGCATTTGCAAATATCTTTTCTCATTCAGTAGGTTGCCTCTTTGTTTTGTTGATGATTTCCTTCACTGTGCAAAAGATTTTTATTTTGGTGTAGTCCAATAGTTTATTTTTGCTTTGGTTTCTGTTGCCTTATGAGACATATCTGGAAAAATGTTGCTTAAGCCAATGTCAAAGAAATTACTGCTTGTGCTCTCTTCTAGTATTTTTATGGTTCCAGGTCTCACATTTAGGTCTTTAATCCATTTTGTGTTTATATTCTATGTATGGTATAAGAAAGTGGTCCAGTTTCATTCTTTTGCATGTAGCAGTCCAATTTTCCCAACATCATATACCGAAGTGACTCTTCCCCATTGTATGTACTTGCCTCTTTTGTCATAGATAATTATCCATATAAAGTATGGGTTTATTTTTGGGCTCTCTGTTCTGTTCTATTGATGTATGTGTCTATTTTTGTGCCAGTATTATATTGCTCTGCTTACTGCAGCTTTGTAGTATACCCTGAAATTTGGGATTATGATAGCTTCATTTTGTAATTTCTTTTTCAAGTTTGCTTTGGCTCTTAGGGGTCATTTGGGGCTCCATACAACCTTTTAGGACTATTTTCTCTAGTTCTGTGAAAAATGGTATTGGTATTTTGATACAGATTGCATTGAATTTGTAGATTGCTTTGGGTAGATGGACATTTTAACATTTGTTCTTCCAATCCATGAGCATGGAATATCTTTCTATTTGTTTGTGTCATCTTCAATTTCTTTCATCTATGTTTTATAGTTTTCAAGTACAGATTTTTCACCTCCTTGGATAAGTTTATTCCTAGGTATTTAGCTCTTTTTGGTGCAATTATAACTAAAATTATCTTCTTTGTTTTTCTTTCTGCTACTTTGTTATTAATGTATAAAATACAACATGTTTCTGTGTATTAAGTTTGTATCATGCAACTTTAGTGAATTCATTTATTACTTCTAATAGTTTTTGGCAGATCCTTTAAAGTTTTCTATGTATAGAATCATGCCATCTGCAAAAAGGTACAGTTTCATTTCTTTCATATCAATTTGGGTGCCTTTTATTTCTTTTTCTTGTCTAAATATTGTGGCGGGGATTTCCAGTAGTATGTTGAATAAAAGTGGCAAAAGTGGACATCCTTGTCTTCTTCCTGATCTTAGACAAAAAGCTTTAAGTTTTTCAACACTGGGTATGATGTTAGCTGTGGGTTTTTCTTTAATGACCTTTATTGTGTTGTGGTATGTTCTCTCTAAACCCACTTTGTTGAGAGTTTTTATCACGAATGATGTTGAATTTTGTAAAAGGCTTTTTCTTGATCTGCTGAGATAATCATATGCTTTTTATCCTTCCTTTTGTTAGTATGATGTATGTTGATTGACCTTCAAATATTGAACCATCCCTGTATCCCTGGAATAAATCCCATGTGATGATATTAAACGATCTTTTTAGTGTATTGTTGAAATGTAGTTTGGTAATATTCTGTTGAAGATTTTTGAATGTACATTCCTTAAAGATATTGATGTGTAGGGGTTTTTTTGTAGTGTCTTTGTCTGGTTTTGGTATCAGGGTAATGCTAGCTTCATAATATGAATTTGGAAGCTTCCTGTTCTATGTTTTGGAATAGTTTCAGAAGCATAGGTATTAACTCTTAAATGTTTGCTAAAAATTTATCCGTGAATCTATCTGCTCCTGGATTTCTGTTTGTTGGAGGGTTTTGATTACTGGTTCAATTTTGTTCCTAGGAATCTATGAGTTTGAGTTCAGATTTTATATTTCTTCCTGATTTAGTTTTCGCAACTTGTATGCTTCTAAGAATTTATTTGCCCAATTTGTTAGCATACAATTTTTTGTAGTAGTCTCTTATAATCCTTCGTATTTCTGTGCTATCAGTTGTTACTTCTCTTTAGTTTCTGATTTTATTTAAGTTCTTTTCTTTTTTCCTTTATAGGTCTGGATAAAAGTTTTTCAATTTTGTTTATCTTAAAGGAACAAGCTCCTGGTTTCATTGATTTTTTTTCTATTTATTTCTTTAGCCTTTACTCCATTTATTTCTACTGTGATCATTCTTATTTCCTCCTTCTACTTTGGGCTTTGTTTCTTCTTTTTCAATTCCTTTAAAAGTAAGGTTAGATTGATTATTTGAGGTTTTTCTTGTGTCTTACTGTAAGCCTGTATTTCTATAAATTTCCCTCTCAGAAGTGCTCTTGCTGTGTCCCAGAGACGTTGAAATTTATGTTTTTATTTTCATTTATCTCCAAGTCTGTTTTGATTGCTTCTTTGATTTCTTTGTTGATCTAAGTGACCATTTAGTAGCATGGTATTTAGCCTCCGTGTGTTTGGGTTTTTAATTGATTTCTAGTTTCTTAGGACTATAGTCAAAAAAGATGCATGATATGGTTTCAATCTTCTTCAATTTATTGAGACTTGTTTTATTGCCTAATATGTGAAATATCCTTGAGAATGTTCCATGTGCACTTGAAAAGAATATATATTCTGTTGTTTTTGAGTGGAATGTTCTCTATGTACCTGTTAAACCCATCTGGTTTAATGTGTCATTCAAAAATACTGTTTTCTTAAGTGTGGTCCAAGATGGCAACATAGGAAAACCCTGAATTCACCTGCTCCAGGGAACACACCAAATTACATATAACCATAGGACAATTTTTCCTAAATGAGAACAAAGGGCTGACTGAAAGGCTACTGCACAACATAATATAGAACAGTAAAAGAAAACAGCAAGAAAGATGGAGACAGTGGAGCCTAGGTGGCTCAGTCAGTTAAGCCTCTGACTTCGGCTCAGGTCATGATCTCACAGTTAGTGAGTTCGAGTCCCACGTCAGGCTCTGTGCTGACATCAGGGAGCTGGAGCCGGGAGCCTGCTTCAGATTCTGGGTCTCCCTCCCTCTCTGCCCCTCCCCCGCTCACGCTCTGTCTCTCTCTCTCTCTCTCTCTCTCTCTCTCTCTCTCTGCCGCCTTTCTCTCTCTCAAAACTAAACATTAAAAAATTAAAATTAAAAATAAATTTAAAAAGAGAGAGATGGAGACAAAGAAAGGTGGAGACAAGGTAACAAAGGCAATTCCTACTCCTGACTTTGTGAACCCCAGTGGGGAGGTATATACGTACAGAAGGACCAAAAACAGATTCTTCTGTCCTTAGACACAAGAAAACAAAACAACTGCAGCTTTAAAAAGCAACTAGCATTTGAAAGACACAACACTAGAACTCTGTCAAATGGTGGATGGGCTGAAGGAACTTTCTCTGGGTCACAGGGTCACCCATCTGAAGAATGATGGGTTTATATTTCCCCTCCTCCTTAAAAACGCAGACTGGAGCAGGGTCCAGATGCCATAACGGGCTTGCTGACTCATGAGTCCCAGGCCCTCAAACCCACCCCAGCCCCAGCTGTGCAAGGACACAGAAAAAAATCAAATCCTTTATTTCTTTCTTTCTTTCCTTTTCTTTCTTTTTGTTTTCTTCTCTTTTTCTTTTTCTGTCTTTTATCTTTTCTTTAAAAAGCCATGATTTATTTTTTAATATTTATTTATTTATTTTGAGAGAGAGAGCAGGGGAGGGGCAGAGAGAGGGAGAGAAAGAGATTCCCAAACAGGCTCCATGCTGTCAGCACAGAGCCCTATGTGGGGTTCAGTCTCATGAGCCATGAGATCATGACCTGAGTTGAAATCAGGAGCAGGACACAACCAACTGAGCCACCCAGGTGCCGCTAAAAAGCTGTGATTTAAAAGAGCAACTAGCACATAAAACAGCCAGCACTAAGACTCCTCCAAAAGGCTGAAGGAGCTGCTGGATTGCTTTCTGGTAGGAGGGCAGTCTTGAAAGTACCTTGAAAGCACAGACCAGTGCACAGTCCCAGTGCCCTAATTGGCCTGCCATCTCAGTGAGCCCAGGCCCACAACTCACACCAACCCCAGCCATCTTACCAAGGTGGCTGATATGCATCAGGACACCCCTGGTTAGTCTCACTAAAGCCCCAGCCTTCATGCCAAGGTAACACAGGTTCAAATCACCACAGAACACCCCAAGCCCACACCACTTGGGCTTCAGACGTCTTGCTAGGACATGGTGAAGAGTGCTCTGGAACCTCTTGATTGATGTATGTTTCAAATCCCACTGCATGAGGTACCCCAGGAAACACAAGCCCATGCTTGCATCAATTTCAGCCACTCCAGCAGGGCATCCCCTATAAGGAGTGCTCTGAACACATCACCCACACCACTCTTGGCTCCAGTCACCCAGCCAGGGCAACCCTGAGCTAGCACCTTCAGAAAACCTGGCTTGAATGCAATTCAGCTTCAGCTGTCCTGCCAGGGCACACTGTACGCAAAGAGCCCAGGAATCACACTGGGCCCTGCCCATTTTAATTTTAGCTGTCCTGCCAGGGTGCCCCATGCGCAGAGCATGCCAGGACCTCCCAGCCTATACCCCACCTCAGCTTCAGCCACACCTAAAGGGCATGCTCTGTGCAGATAGTACTGGAACAACCCAGTTTATATCCACTTCAGTTTCAGCTTTCCTGCCAAGGTGCCCTCTGTGCATAGAGATCTGGGTGCCCCAGTTTGCACGCACTTTAGTTTTAGCTATCCTGCCATGCAGAGAGTTAAGGAATCTCCAGATACTACCTTAGCTCCAGCTGCCCCACCAGAGTATGCCCTGCACAAAGCGCCATCAACAAATAGCTCCCCAAGACACCCTAGCCTATAATCACTTCATCTTCAGCTGTCCTGACAGGGAACCTCCTACACAGAGTGCCGTCAACATATAGAATCCTGGGATATCATGTACTGCATTCACTTCAGCTTCAGCTATCATGACAGGGCACACACCATGTGGAAAGCCTCTGGATCTCCAGCCAATGCCAGCCACAGCTCCAGCCAACCAGCAAAAGTCACCAACCACACACAGTCTACCTAGAGGATGGCTATACATAAGACCATTCCTTCAAGTTTATAAGTAGCTGTTCTGACTAATCCATACAAATAAGCACAGTAAATCAAGCAAAATAAGAAAACAAAGGAGTATGCTCCAAAAGAAAAAACAAGACATCAGGAAAAAACTAAAAGAAATGGAGATAAGCAATATGCTGAATAAAAAATTTAAAGTAATAATCATAAAGATGTTCACTGGAATGAAAAGATGAGGGTTAGAACTCAGTGAGACTTTCAATAAAGACATACAAAATATTAAAAAAGAATCAATCAGGGGTTCTTGGGTGGCTCAGTTGGTTAAGTATCCATCTTCAGCTCAGGTCATGATCTCACAGTTCATGAGCTTGAACCCCACATCAAGCTCTCTCCTGTCAGCATACAGCCCACTTCTGATCCTCTGTCTCCCTCTCTCTGCCCCTCCCCCACTCATGTGTATACACTCTCTCTCAAAAATAAACACTAAAAAATAATAGAAAAATAAAATAAAAAGAAGACCTGAAGAATATAACTGAAATAAAAAACACACAAGAGAAAATCAGAAATGAGAAAAGAAGTAACAACTGATACCACAAAAGTACAAAAAATTATAAGAGAATGCTGTAAAAAATTATATGCCAATGAATTCAATAACAAAGAAGAAATGGAAGCATACAGTCTTCCAAAACTGAATCCAGAAGAAATAAAAAATCTGAACAGACAAATTACTAGCAACAAAATTTAATCAGTATCAAAAAACTACCAAAAAATAAAAGTCCAGGACCAGATGGCTTCACAGGTGAATTCTATCAGGCAGTGAAGGAAGAGTTAATACCTAATTCCAAAAAACAGAAGAAAAGCCTCCAAATATATTCTATAAAGCCAGCATTACTCTGAGACCAACACCAGACAAAGACACTACAAAATAGAAAACTAAAGGCCAATATCTCTGATAAACATACATACAAAAATCTTCAAAAAAATTAGTATTAGCAAGCCACATTGAACAACACATTAAAAGGACCATTTACGACAACCGAGATTTATTCCAGAGATACAAGGATGGTTCAATATTTGCAAGTCAATCTATGTGACAAAGGATAAAAATTGATCATCTCAATAAATGTAGAAAAAGCATTTGACAAAATTCAATGTCCATTCTTGATAAAAACTCTCAACAAAGTGGGTTTTGATGGAACATACCTCAATATATTAGGCCATATATGAAAATACCACAACTTACTCAATGGAAAAAAAACTGAGACCTTTTCCTCTAAGATCAGGAACAAGACAAAAAAATGTCGACTCTTACCACTTTTATTCAACATAGTACTGGAAATTCTAGCCATAGAAAATAGACCCAAAAAAAGAAATTAGAGGCATCAAATTGGGAAAGAACTTAAACTATTACTATAAGCAGATGGCATAATACTATACATATAAAACCCTTAAAGCTATATCAAAAAACTAAGAAAACTAATAAATGAATTCAATAAATTTGCAGCATAGAAAATTAATATACATAACTCATTAGCATTTCTATACACTAACAATAAAGTAGGAGAAATAGAAATTAAGATAACAATCTCATTTATAACTGCATCAAAAACATTATAATACTCAGGAATAAACTTAACCAAAGAGGTAAAAGACCTGTACTGTGAAAACTATAAAACACTGTTAAGAAATTGAAGACAACACAAAGAAATAGAAAGACATTCCATGCTCATGGATTGAAAGAACAAATATTTTTTAAATGTCTATACTACCTAAAGAAATCTATACATTTAATACAATCCCTGTCAAAATACCAACAGTATTTTTCACTGAGCTAGAACAAACAATCCTAAAATTTGTATGGAATCCTGAAAGACCCCAAATAGCCAAAACAATCTTGATAAAGAAAATCAAAACAGGAGGTATATCAATTCCAGACTTCAAGTTATATTACAAACCTGTAGTGATCAAAAGAGTATGGCACTGGCACAAAAACAGACACCTAGATCAATGAAACAGAATAGACACTTGTGTCGAGCACAGCATAATATGTTAACTTGTCAAAAAACTAAGTTGTATATGTGAAACTAATATAAAATTATATGTAAACTACAAATAAAATAATTTTAAAAATACATACAAAAAAACAGTTTCTTTATTGATTTTATTATATTACTGGCAATTTCTCTCTGTATGTTTGTTAATAATTGCTTTAACTATTTAGGTGCTTCTATGTTAGGTGCATAGATATTTACAACTGTTATGTCCTCTTAATGGATAGATCTCTTTGCCATTATGTAATTTCCTTCTTTGTCTCTTATTACAGTCTTTGTTTTAAAGTCTATTTTGTCTAATATAGCTATTGCTACCCCAGATTTTATTTGTTTCCATTTGCATGTAAAAGCTCTCTCCAAACCTTCACTTTCAGTCTGTGTGCTTTTCTGTCTGAGACTGTTGTAGGCAGCATACAGATGGGTCTTAGTTTTTTATCCATTCTTCCACCCTATTCTGACATATTTTTAAACATGTCATTTCATAAAATACATAGTCTAAATATCACTCCCTTGCTAATTTTTCTTTCCAATTGAATTTGTTATCCTTGACATTCTTAATGGTACACCTCCTTCCAACTCTGTTACACTTAAAATTTCATGTTTATATTTTATAGTACTTGGTCCATTTATGGCTAATTTGTGCTATAAGTAAACATTAAATTTTTGTACTTGAAATATTTAAAACAAAAAAAACATATTCTTACTTTTAAATAAACTTACATAGCTTCTGGATTCATTATACAGATAGCTCCTGTACAATGACATTTCTTTGTGTCATCATATGATATTCCCAGACTCAGTCCGAGCATCTGTGTAACAATAATGGAAAATGCCTCCAGAGTTACCTCCTTGGGGTACTACATTAGCAAAAACAAACATTCAAATGAAAGACAAGTCACTGAAAGGTGATAAAAAGTAATAATTTTCTAATTTTGAATATACTTATTATTTTATCAAATACTTAAGAATAGAAAATACAGTTCCTTGAAGAGGTGAGAAGCTTAAGTTCTTCTTATGAAATTTTACTGAGATATAAGCAAACTGAGACTATGCCAAGCTTTATCATGATTTAACAATTGAATACCTAATATAATTCTTAAGTAGCTACCATAACTATATAAAAGGGCTGTTTTTCATTATATTTTTGGCTATATGGGTCATGATCTTCAATTTAGCTAATTTCTTATGACAGCTCTTGTATTCATTCTGCTTCCCAGCTCACAAAGTGGCCATGTAACCAAATTACTCAGTTTAAGTGTGCTATCAGCTTCCTGTCAGGATTCTCCATGACTCAGTAACTCATATCAGGGGAAACCACAGAAAGACTCTCAAGATAGCATTCCTGGATTATGCTGCTCACATATTTAACAAAGCGCAGGGATAACTTCCTTGCCAAAGAGAAATGTGACACTGATAATTCATGATATGCAATAACATTATGATTTGTCCAGTTATTACCAAATATGGCATAGGATAAGGTATAGGTGAGGACAAGTTGTGAGGAAGATCAGGGCATTTCATTGCTATAATGACAAGCTCTAGTAAAAACTTTGGGTTCAACTGGATTTTTGACAGCACTAGAGGATGAACACTATGAAAAATATAAAGAGAAAGCTGTGAACGAGCAACAGAGAATGCAAATAGGCAATCAGTAAGCTCCTGTACCAGCACTGTAGTAACTCTTCATATCCTGTAGTTGTTGGATTGACATGGCTGAGTAACACCATATGTAAAGCCTAAGGATAAGGGCTGAAAGGCTGCAGAATTAATTTAATTCTCAAATCTACCAGGCTTGATGGGGAAGAAGCTAGAATCTGAAACTTGGGAAGGGAACAATTGGATGACATGGACAAATATACTTGGATTTCACTTTCCAGCATAGGAAGCCTCCCTCTAAACAATATGAGAGAGCCCCCAAATTAAAAAAAACAAACAAACAGGGGCACCTGGGTGGCTCAGTTGGTTAAGCGTCCAACTTCGGCTCAGGTCACGATCTCACGGTCCGTGAGTTCAAGCCCTGGGTCAGGCTCTGTGCTGACTGCTCAGAGCCGGGAGCCTGTTTCAGATCCTGTGTCTCCCTCTCTCTCTGCCCCTCCCCCGTTCATGTTCTGTCTCTCTCTGTCTCAAAAATAAATAAAACGTTAAAAAAATTCTTTAAAAAAAACACACACACAGTTTTGATGATAATACCTAGGACATTTGTCTCACCAACCCTCATTGCCTTCAGGTCCATGTTAAGAATTAAATCACAACATTAGTGATGTTATCAAGATGGTGTGATAGGTCATTCTCAATTTTACTACCCCTCACAAGAACAACTAACAACTATTCCTGGACAAGAATCCACCAAGAAGATCCTAGAACATGGAGGTGAGCCTGAAGCGCTCCCTGAACTGCAGAAACCAAGACAGACCACATTAGAAGGGTAAGAGCAGCTACACACTGACTACCTTGCCTCTTCCCAAGGCTGGTGCAGTGCCATACTAGGAGGTCTCCCCAGAGTCTACAGTACCTCAAGTGGGAAATGAAAGCCCAGGGTAGACATCTAGCTTCCCCAGCAATTTAGGTGACTTCTTGGGAGTCCCCAGTCTAGTCTTCCCTGACAAGGAGCACAAAGGATGCTACGTGACTCAATCATGGGAAATCTGTGACAGAGAAGGGTGGAGGGGCTTGCAACAACTAGCATTCAGATCTTAAGACCACATTCCTACCCACAGCACCCAAGAAGTAGCCTCAACCAGCAGTTTTGCCCATCTGTGTAGCTAAGATAGTGATGCAGTCCGACCAGGGAATGCAATGAACAGCGAGTCTTCCTTATTCAGGTCATCAAAAAGCCTTGCCACTGCTGGAGCCTGTCTACCTCACACCCCCACCCAGGCAAGGAGGCTGAGTCATAACCCTACCCAATGCCAAGTGTAGCTTCTTGCCCCACCTGACCAGAAGCCAGGTCATAACAACTGGAAGTTATATAGCCCAGCAATGTGCAAGTGGAGAGTATGGTAAGCATAGCTGATTGTCCACAGAGCAAAACCAATGGCACCTTTCAGCCAGGGAACTTGGGGCACATGTCAACTTAAATTAAGACCACACTCCAAGTCTAAGAGAAGTAGCTGTTCTACCTAAATCATAGAAACAAACACAGAAAGACAAAGGAAATGAGGAAACAGAAGAATACACTCCAAACTGAAGAATAAGACAAAACCTCAGAAAAAGAGCTAAACAAATCAGAGATAAGCAACCAATCTGATAAAGAGTTCAAAGTAATGGTCAAAAACAGACTTACTAGACTAGAAAGAAGAGACGATGAACTCAGTGAGAACTTCAACAAAGAGATAGAAAATAATTTTTAAAAAACAATCAGACTTGAAGAATAGAATAACTGAAATGAAAAATACATCAGAGAGAATGAACAGCAGATCAGAAAATGCAGAAGATGAATTAATGACTGGGAAGACAGGGTAATGGAAAATACCCAAGCTGAACAGCAAAAAAGTAAAGAAATAAAAAACAATGAAGATATGTTAAGAGATCTCTGGTACAACATCAAGCATACTAATACTCTCATTACAGGGATCCCAAAAGGAAAAAAGAGAGAGAAAAGACCAGAAAATTATTTGAAGAAATAATACCTGCAAACTTCACTAACCTTGGGAAAGAGACAGACATCTATATCCAGAAAGCATAGACAGCCACAAATAAAATAAACCATAGGAAGTACACACCACAACACATAGTAATTAAATAATTAAAATGACAAAGATAGAGACAGAATCTTGAAAGTACCAAGAGGAAAACAACTATTTACATACAAAAAAAAACTCCATAATGCTATCAGCTGATTTTTCAGCAGAAACTTTAAAGGCCAGAAGGGAGTTGCATGATATATTCAAAGTGCTAAAAGGAGAAAACTACAAACAATAATACTCTCCCTGACAAGGTTATCATTCAGAATTCAAAGAGGGAGAGTTTCTCAGACAAACAAAAGTTAAAGGAATTCATCACCACTAAACTGACCTCCCAAGATATGTTAAAGGGATTTAAGTAAAAAAGAAAAGATAATAATTAGAAGAAAATTACAAAAGGAAAAAAATTCACAAGTAAAAGAAACAAAAGAGCATAGGGGAATGAATGAGAGAGAGAGAGAGAGAGGGAGAGTAGAGGCAAACCAAGAAACAGACTCTTAAATATAGAGAACAAACTGATGGTTATCAGAGGGGATATGGGTAGCAGATGAGTTAAATAAGGGGATTAAGGAGTGTACTTATGATGAACACCACATGTTGTATGAAAATATTGAATCATTAAATTGTACGCCCAAAGCTAATACTATACTGTATTGTTAACTAACTGGAATTTAAAAACTTTTAAAAAAGAATGAAATCATACTATTTGGAACAACATGGATGGATCTAGAGAGTATAATGCTAAGTAAAATAAATTAGAGAAAGACAAATACTATGTGATTTCACTCATGTGGGGAATTTAAGAAACAAAGCAAATAAGAGAGGAAAAGAAGCAAACCTAAAACGAAACTTTTAACTATAAAGAACAAACTGATGGTTACCAGACGGGAAGTAGGTGGGGGAATGGATGAAACAAGTGAAGGTGATTAACAGTACACTTATCTTGATGAGCACTGAGTAACAGTATACCTGAAATGAATATAACACTGTATGTTAACTACATAGAAATAAAAATTTTTTAAAAGACCTACATGAAAAGATAAAAATATTTTAGATTCTTATATTCTCATCCTGCATCTTTACATTGAATATAAAGGAGTTCTAAAATATTCCTCCTAGCTTTCCAAAAAAATAAAGATAAATCTAGACCAGATAGACCACACTTATCTCATGTCTCCACTGCCCCAAAAGCAAACAGAAAAGCTACAGGTGAGAGATGGGCAGTCATAGCTGAGAGTTCCCTATGGGTGGGAGCAAGCAATCAGTTTCTTGGAGGAGGGTCCTCCTGCCCAAAAAGTACTGAACCCAGAACACTGGGCAAAGGATCTAGTCAAAAACAAAAGAAAATGATTGCTTATAATTAAAGGAATGCAAAGAATAATTTTTTAAATAATTTAACCCCTAATACACTTAGCATATAGGCCCTACGCGGCCAGAGAAAGGAAGTGACCTTGAAGCAAAAATCAGATCTACAAATGAATTCTGAACTAGCCCATACTCAGTCATCTGAAGACATAAACTTTCCTTTACCTTGAACTCAATGTATCATACCCAATTCATATAAAAAATAACAATACATTAAAAAATAAAATAAACTGGAAACTAAAAGCAGGCAAACAAACAAAAACTCAGCAGTTATTAGAAAAAAATAGGAAAGGATTCTAGGAAAAGGAAGATGAGATTCAATTTTCTATGGCAGTTGGTTTCACCCATAGAAGGTAAAGAAGAGAGGAAAAAAATTAAGCATCTCCATTAGACCCTAATGCCTAAAAGGTTCTCTTAAAGCTTTACTAGCATAACAATATATTTATTTATCCAAGAGTTAATAATTTACATTTTCACAATATTATACTATTTATTAATTTAATCTTTAAATTAACCTGTATACAAAGTATAAAAGTTTTACAGAATAAATTATAAATTTTATAAATCTTGACAATGGACATAAGAAGTGTTGAACTATTTTAATCTCTTATTTTTCATAGCAAGTAATCAATGGACATTGTCTAAGGTAAGTCAATATAATATAAATAATAAGATATGAATAATAGAAACAAATATTACTAAAATGTCATGTAATAATATGTATTATGTATATATTACATATGTATAACTATAAAGCATATATATGCATACAATGTGTAATGATGTATAATTAAAATATTTTTATATATTTTTATAATATATGGTATATTACATAGTAACATACATTAATAATATATCTTATCTTATATAACAAATTATATACTATATATAAATATATAATAAATATATGCATACTATATACAAGTATGTTCTGTATTTTATATGCTATATATAAATGCATACCATATATACTATATATAATATATAAATATATTTATAAATATACACTATATGTTATAAATAAACATATATTATACGTAAATATATATGTGCTATATATAAATATATTTACAAATATATATACTATATATGTATAAATATAGCATGTAGTAATACATTTTAATAAATATATACTGTTAAAATAATGAATATGTAAGAATATATACATGACAAAGAGAGTGGACTAAATGTATCAAAGATAATATTACCAACATTGCCTTAAGTTTATAAATCAAAATAAGGGTAAGAGCATATTTACTTTAAATAATAAATTTAGGGGCACCTGGGTGGCTCAGTCAGTTAACTGTCTGACTTCAGCTCAGGTCATGATCTCACAGTTCATGGGTTCAAGCCCTGCATTGGGCTCTGTGCTGACAGTGCAGAGCCTGGAGCTTTGTGTGTATATCTGTCTCTCTCTCTGCTTCTCCCCACTTCTTATGCTCTCTCTCAAAATAAATAAACTTAAAAAAATTTTTAGTACTTAAATTTGTTTTTTAAAAAAATTAATAGGATGGGAAAATTGCTCAACAAATTACTTCACCTTTCAACAACGCATCTAATTGTATCAATAATTTATTTTTCTATATATAAAATATTTACAAAAACTATAAATATTTAAAATAGACATAAAAATTTATTTTATACACTGTTGGAGTTTGAAACATTTTAAAGAATTTTTATCATACTTTTTGTTTAATCATTTGTTTTCATTTTTTTAAGACAAGGTGGATTCTTTTTTTTTTAAGTTTATTCATTTTGAAAGACAGAAAGAGCGAGAGTGGGGAGGAGCAGAGAGAGAGGGAGAGAGACAATCCCAAACAGGCTCCATCCACACTGTCAGCACCAAGCCTGACACGGGGCTCACTCATGAACCATGAGATCATGACCTGAGCCTAAATCAAGAGGTGGACACTTAATTAACCAACTGAGCCACTCAGGTACCCCTCATTTGCTTTTGTTTTGAAGCTATTTTATTAGGAAGACTATTTGTCTAATTTTCTGTCTATAAGCAAAAATCTATTTGGGTTATAAAAGTTTTTTAAAGGTAATTTCTCATGAGGCACTATTCTATATAATAAGGAATGCACGTGTATTGATGATATTTTTATTCTACTTCAACTTCCAAAATAATTGCAACAAGATGTTATTCTACAAAATACTCTTCATCTACACACTTCAAACTTTTAACAGTAATAGAAAGTAAGTGTAATCTCTAAATGCAAATATAAAACTAAACTGTATAAAATCTTTGCTATAATGTTGAATGCTATTTTTAATGTCTATTTTGAGAGAGAGACAGAGTGCATGTGGGGGAGAGGCAAAGAGAAAGAGGAAGACACAGAGTCTGAAGCAGGCTCTAGACTCTGAGCTATCAGCACAGAGCTGGATACAGGGTTCAAACTCACAAACCATGAGACCATGATCTGAACTGAAGTCGGATGCTCAACCAACTGAGCCACCCAGGCACCCTGAATGATTTTTAAATGTATAAATATTTTTTAAATAATAAGATAAAATAATTACATACCATAGCAATTCCAGCCGAAAAATGGGTAACACACATCTTTCCAGGAACTGCTGCCCCCACATAATCTGGATAATTTCTATAGCTAAATAAATAAGTGTACATTTATAATTAATTTTGACAAATAATTCAGAGGTGAGATTTCCTGCTAATAATTTGTCTGTAGTCCATAAAATCCTAGTCTGAAGCAAACTGAGGTACAACCTCTCCATACATCCTTATTGTTTCAAATTTGGAAGACATCCTTATGACATTAAGCATGTTATATTTCTAAAATATGTTCAGTGGATCCAAGTTTTTAATGCCTTTACTGTTCTCATCACATTTGGTTAGGATTGCTTTTGATAAAACAATTTTGATCAAAAGCATTTTGCTGAGTGACAATGAAAAAGTTTTAATAGTTGAACACTAATATGGATTAAACATTTTCATTCTCATATAGAAAAGCTCACCAGTTTCTCATTGGAATGACTTTATTGTTCTAGAACTTAACATTATTATTTCTGCTTTGAGTGAAGGCCCATATAAACTGTCCTATAATAGCACTATTCCCAGAGGTTTTTCATAAATTATTCCATTTAATTCTCAAGTCAAGCCAGTGAAATAAATATTATTTTCACCTCTATTGAACAAATCAAACATCAGATGAGAAGTATAAATAACTTTCTCAAGGTAGCACCGTTAATAAGTGCTACTAAAGGATATGAATTTAGGCAATCTGAATCTACAACCATACTCTCAACCACTTAAGGTATAGATGCTTCAAATATATTCTGTCGTCTTTATAGCCCCTACCAGGAAAAAAACATTCCAAGATGTATATAAAGAAACTTGTTTCAGTCATCAGTTTGAAACTTCCCTCAGTTTCAACTGCTCTTTCTTCACTTCACATTGCACTTTCTCCCTACTGCTGCCTCTGTTCTGTATCTCTGATATTTTCATACCTAACCATTCCAGCACTTGTGTACAAGTATTTACACTTAACATGCAACTTTGGCTTATTTTCCCCAATGTCTTAAGTATTGTTTATACTCTTTCTTAATCCAAGATAGTGCTACCAATAGATTGTGAAAAGGCAAGGAGGTTTGCTCTCACCACCAGTATTCAGCATCATACTAGAAGTCCTAGCCTGTTCAATAAGGCAAGAAAATAAAATAAAAGGTATATGGATTGGAAAAGAAGAAATACAGTTTTCTCTGTTTATAGATGATGTGACTGTCTACCTAGGAAATCCCACAGTATACAAAAAAGCTACTAGAAATAAGTGTATTCAATAAGTTTTCATGTTTCAAAGTCAATGTATAAAAGTCAAACTGATTTTTATAACCTAGCAATAAAATATTTGAAACTAGAGTAAAATGAAACATTTACAGTAGTGCTAATGTTATTTAAGGGTACAAACATGCAATGAGTCATCAATAATACCTAGAGATCGAATACACAGTATAGTAGATATAAATAACAATGTTGTATTATAATCTTTAAATTTGCTAAGAGCCTAGAACTTCATTATTTCAACCACTAAAAAGAAATGATCATTACATAATATGATAGATGTGCTTATTACCACTAGTGGCAATCAGGGCTGTGCAGCGTTGGTGGTATAGTGGTGAGCATAGCTGCCTTCCACTAGTGGCAATCATATTATAATATATAAATGCATTTATTAACATGTTGTATACCTTATATTTACAATGTTACATAACATTCAAATATATTTGAATAAAAAATTTTTAAACAGGTAAATTAAATTTTTTCAACCTGTGTTCAAAAAAGAATAAAAAATAGCACTAAGGACATGAAATACTATGATATAACGCTAACACAATGTGAGAAATGTCTGTATACTAATGGAATACTGATAGATCTGTATACTGATAGAACTATACAGAACACTGATGAAAGAAATTAAAGAAGACCTAAGTAAATGGGAGGATATACCCAGTTCATTGATTGGAAGACTTAGTATTATTAAGCTGTCAGTTCTCCCTAAACTACCAGATACATTCTATACAGTTCCAATCAACATTCCAGCAAAATATTTCATAGCAACTGAGAAGCTGAATCTAATACTTATGAAGAAAGGCAAAAACTAGAATAACCAAAACAATTTTTAAAAAGAACAACACTTTTGGAGAACTTATATAACTTGATTTAAATGGTTTTTATAAAGCTATAGTAATCAAGGCAGTGTGTTACTCACAAAAGGATAGAACGAAAATAGACTCATACATGTAAGGTCAAATAATTTTTGACAAAAGTGCAAAAGCAATTAAATGGAGAAACTATACTATCTTTTCGAGGATTGGTGCTGAATAATTAATTATTCATATGCAAAAAAACGGCCTCTTCCATACCTCATAATATATACAGTAATTAACTCAAAATGAGTAATGAATCTAAATAAGAAAAACTTAAAACTATAAGGCTTCTAGAAAAAGACATAGTAGAGATATCTATAACCGTGGGTGAGGCAAATATATTTTTAGGTACATCAAAAGCACAATTCATACAATTAAAAATTGATAAGTTAATTATGAATTCATCAAAATCTGTTTTTTAAAATATATTGTTAAGAAACTTAAAAAACAACCCACAGCCAGAAAATATTTTTAAATCATATATTATTATAAAAGACATGTACAAGAATGCTTAAAGAACACTTAAAACTCAATAGGAAGAGCTGGTCCAAGAGAGCGACACAGGAAGATCCTGATTTCACCTCCACCATGGACACACCAAATCTACACCTATTTATATAGCAATTCCTCCTGAAAAAGAACTGAGAGCTAACTGAGCAGCTTCTGTACAACAAAAGATAGAAAGACAAGAAAGAATGGCAAGACAGAAGAGAACCCCCACCTCCAACACTGTGAATGGCAATGAGGAGGTACAGTACTGAGAGACCAGGAGCAGATTCATCTGCCCTAGGCTCAGACAAAAAAGCTGTGGTTAAAAGAGCAACTCGTACATAAAAGAGCCAGCCTTAGAAATCCACCAAATGGCAGGGGAGTTGCTGGAACTCTCTACAGGTTGGAGGGACAAGTGCAATGGTTTATATTCTGCCTGCACCTTAATAATGCAGATAAAAGCAGGGTCTGGGAGCCATAGCCAACCAGGCCTCCAGGCCACTCCCGGATGCCCTGAGGCACAGAAAAGAAGCCAGCATTTAAAAGACCATCTAGTATATAAAAGATCCAGCCCAGAGAACTCCACCAAACTGGGATTGGGGGTGGGGTTGGAGGGCAGCTGCTAGAACTCTCTCCAGGCCAACAGAGGTAGTAAATGCAACAGTTTGCTTTCCCTAAGTTCCCCTTCCATCTTGATAATGTGAATGGGAGCAAGGTACAGGTGCCCTGGCCAGTTTATTACCTCAGTGAGCCCTGCCAACCCCAGCTGTTCCTCTAGGATGCCCCTGGTCATTGCTCACTGCAGCCCCAGCCATCAGAACAATCCAGGCCCACACCACTGTAGCTTCAGTCAGTTTGCAAGGGCACCCCCAGCACAGAATACTCCAGGACCTCCAACTGACACCTGTTTCAGCTCCGACTGAAGAAAGAAAATATTAACCAATATAAAGGGAGAAATTGACAGTAATGCAATAATAGTAGGGGACTTAAATACCCCACTTACATCAATTGATAGATCATCCACATCTAAAACCAATAAGGAAAACAGTATCTTTGAATAAACACATTAGACCTGATGGACATAACAGATATATACAGAATATTCCATACAAAAAAAACAGCAGAATACATAGTCTTTTCAAGTGTATATGGAACATGTTCTAGCATAGATCATGGTAGAACACAAAATAAGGTCTCAATAAATTTGAAAACACTGAAACTATATCATGCATCTTTTCTGACCATAACAATATGAAACCAGAAATCAATTACAAGGGAAAAAAAAACTAGAAAAACCAAACACATTGAGGCTAAACAACATGCTAATAAACAACCAATAGGTCAACAAAGAAATAAAAAAAAATATGTGGAGACAGATGAAAATGAAAAACACAATGTCCCAGGGGCACCTGGGTGGCTCAGTCAATTGAGCATGCGACTCGGTTTCAGCTCGGGTCATGATCTCAGTTTTGTGAGTTCAGTGTGGAGCCTGTTTGGGATTCTCTGTCTCCCTCTCTCTCTGCCCCTCCCCCACTTGTGCTCTGTCTCTCAAAATGAATGAACTTAAACACACACACACACACACACACACACACACACACACACACTGGCCCAAAATCCATGGCACTCAGAGAAAGCAGTACTAAGAGGAAAACTGATGGTGATACAGGCACACCTCAAAACAACAAGAAAAATCTCAGTCTAACCTTACATCTAAAGGAACTAGAAAAAGAACAAGCCCAAAATTAGCAGAAGGAAGGAAACAATAAATATCAGAATAGAAATAAATGAAATAGAGGCTAAAACAAATCAATAGAAAAGATCAATGAAACAAAGAGCTGGTTCTTTGAAGATAAACAAAATGGATAAACTATTAGTCTGTCTCAAGGTACTTTTTGCTTTCTCTCTTGGTTTTTTTGACCCATTACTTTTTTCAGTAGCATTTGTTTAAGCTCCATACATTTGTGAATTTTCCAGTTTTCTTCTTGTATTCATTTCCAGTTTCATACAATTGTGATCAGAAAAAATACCAGATATGCTTTAAGTCTTCTTAAATTTATTAAGACTTGTTTTGTGGCCTACCACATGATCTATCCTGGATAATGTCCTACATGTGCTTGAGAATACAGTGCATTGTGTTGGTTTTAAAAGTAATATTCTGTATATATCAAGTCCATATGATCTAATATGTTATTTAAGGCCATTGTTTCCTTTTTGATTTTGTCTGGCTCCATTCCTTCACTTTCAGTGTGTGTATGCCTCCTTACATATGAAGTGAGAACACTGTAGGCACCACAGAAATGTGTCTTGTTTTTTATCCATTTAGCCACTCTGTCTTTTGATTGAAGAAGTTAGTTTATTTACATTTAAACAATCATAGATAGTCCCCAACAACAGGTATATTCTTATTGCCATTTTATTGTTTTATGGCTGCTTTGTAACTGCCCTGTTCATTTCTCTTTCTCTTGCTCTCTTCCTTTTTAATTTGATGATTTTCTGTAATGGTATGTTTACATTCATTTCATGTTACCTTTTGTATGTATACTACAAAGGTTTGTAGGTTTTACATTTGTGGTTATCATGAGACTTACACAAAACAAATTATATTTGTACCAGTCTACTTTAAGGTGATAAAAATTTAACTTTAGGGGGCGCCTGGGTGGCTCAGTAGGTTGGGTATCAGACTTCAATTCAGGTCACGATCTCACAGTTGGTGGGTTCAAGCCCTGCATCAGGCTCTATGCTGACAGCTTGGAGCCTGGAGCCTGCTTTGGATTCTGTGTCTCCCTTTCTCTCTGCCCCTCCCCATTCATGCTCTGTCTCTCTCTGTTTCTCAAAAATAAATAAAAGTTAAAAAAAAAATTTAAAAACTTAACTTTGAACACATTCTAACTCTACATTCTTACTGCCTTTACCCCCATGTTTTGTTATGATGTCACAATTTATATCTTTCGACCTTGTGTATTCTTTAAAATATTATTGTAGTTATAGTTGTGTTTACTACTTTGTTTTTAAACTTTCTTGCTATCTTTATAAGTGATGAACCCATCCCATTTACAACATTAGATTTATCTGGATTTTACTTTTGTTTTTTTAATTTTTTAACTTTTATTTATTATTGAGAGACACAAAGAGACAGAGCATGAGCATTGGAGGGGCAGACAGAGGGGAGACACAGAATCTGGAACAGGTTCCAGGCTCTGAGCTGTCAGCACAGAGTCCAACGCGGGGCTCAAACTCACCAACCGTGAGATCATGACCTCAGCCAAAGTTGGATGCTTAACCAACTGAGCCACCCCGGTGCCCCTGGATTTTACTATTACTTTACCTTTACCAGTGAGGTTTATATTTTCATGTGTTTTCTTGTTACTAATTAGTGCCCATCTCATTTTAGCTTAAACATATCCCTTTAGCATTTCTTGTAAGACTGGTCTAGTGGTTATGATATCCTTTAGGTTTTGCTTGTTGGAAAACTCTTTATGTCTCCCTCAATTTTTCTAGGTACAGTATTCCTAATAAACATTCTTTTTCTTTCAGTACTTCAAATGTATCATGCAACTCCCTCCTGGCCTGGAAAGTTTCTGCTGAAAAATCTGCTAATAGTATTATGGGGTTTCCTTGTATGTAACAATTTGGGATTTTTTTCTTGCTGCATTTAAGATTCCCTCTTCTTTAACTTTCACCAATTTGATTTTAATGTATCTTGGTGTGAGTCTCTTTGGCTTTGGCTTTTTTGGTTCTCTCTGGAATTACCATATCTGAATGCCTATTCCCTTCCCGAAGTTAGGGAAGTTTTCAGGCATTATTTCTTCACCAAAGTTTTCTACTCTTTTCTCCTTCTGATATGCCTGTAATGTGAATATTGGTCTGTTTGGCATTCTCCCATAAGTCCCTTAAGAAGCTACTTTTATTCTTCTTTCTTTTTTTCTATTTGCTGCTTTGACTGGGTGAGCTCCACTGACCTTTGAGTTCACTGATGCTTTCTTTCACTTCATCTAATGTGCTGCTGAACACTTCTAATGTCTCTTTCCATTCAGTTATATCTTTAGCGGTATTATTTCTATTTTGTACTTCCTTACATTTTGTCTCTTTATTGAAATTCTCACCTTGTCCAAACATTCCTGAGCTCAAGCAGCATCTTTAAGACCATTATTTTGAGGTCTTTATCAGGTAAATCACTTATAACCATTTCATTAAGATCTTTTTCTGAAATTTAATCTTGGTCTTTCATTTGCAACATAGTCCTGTTTTGTATTTGCTTGACTTTGTATTAGTTTCTATGCATTAAATAAATCAGTTACCTTTCTCAGTCTTAAAGGAGTGACCTTGTTTAGGATATAAACATTATCATTCAATCTTGTCCTACCTCTGGTAGTCTCTCAAGCCTTTGTGATTCTCCAAGCAACATCTATTTTTAAAATATTTTCAAATGGTTCCAGGGAACCTGGGTGGCTCAGTCAGTTAAGCATCCTACTTCGGCTCAGGTCATGATCTTGCGATTCACAAGTTTGAGCCCCAGGTCGGGCTCTGTGCTAATACCTCAGGGTCTGGAGACTGCTTCAGATTCTGTGTCTCCCTCTCTCTGTCTGTGCCCTTCCCCCACTCGCACTCTCTCTCTCTCTCTTTCTCTTTCAAAAATAAATGAACATCAAAAAAATTTAAAAGGTCCCAGTAGTTGGTGTGCCAAGATCTGTCACTGTCCCAAATAGAAGGATCTCAGTCAGCATCTAGATTCAGGCTGACTAGAAGCCAGACACTAAGACAGAAGTCTTTAATGTATGCAAATGTACCTCTTTCATGAGAAGACTGGGAGACTGGCATTTTGGTCTACTCCTGTGCTGAACCCTGGGGTGATAGCCAATCAAGAACCATTTCTTCATTTGTAACCACCCCTTCACCCTGTGAACACAAGCTCCACTGGCCACCAAATCTGGGCTAACAAGGGGTGTATCCTCTGGGCTTAAGGCATCAGACATGTGCACAAGCTCCTCTCTTTGGAGACAACAAAGACCTGGGCAGGACAGAGGAAGGATATGAAGATGGCACCTGCTAGCCTCCCCAGTCTCTGAAGAGGATTACAGTCAGTCTCCAGATGTGTGTTTAATTCAATGTGTACATAGCTATGTGGCCCTTAGGCCAGAGCTAAGAAGATAACTAATAAGCCTCTTTCACAGAAAGACTGGACGTGCATTTCAGTTTCTTGTCTCTGTACTGTGCCCGGTGGGGTATAGCCAGTCAACAACTATTTTTCCATTAGCTACAGTCCTATAGGACCCATGAAAGTAAACCCAATGACCACCAGAGCCAGGTGATCAACAGGTATCCGGTGGGTAGCAACCATAAAAACTGTGGCACCAAATGAGACACAAGCTCTTTCTGAGAGATTCCAGCAACCCAGAGTAATGAAGAAGGAAAGCACAAAATGGCACCTATGGCCTCTGTCTTTGAAAACTAATTCCTTAGGCCCTTAGATGTGTGTTAAATTCCCTCTTTCACAGGAATACTGGGCATTTCCGTCCTCTGTTCTAGGCCTTGTGAGTAGCCACAGAGTCTGATGAGTCCTTAAGAACTGTTTCCCGGAGAGAGGCCAAGATGGCGGAACAGCATGGAAGTTTTTTGTGTGTCTCGCATCCATGAAATACAGCCTGACCAACACTAAACCATCCTGCACACCTAGAAAAGTGGTCTGAGGATTAACACAACAATCTGCACAACCTGAACCACAGAGTTCAGTAGGTATGCAGTGAGGAGAGGTGAACTGGGGGAGACAGAAGCTGCGGAGGGCAGGGAGCCACTTTTGTATGTGGAGAGAGGATGGAGACAGGGCAGGGGGAGAATACAGGAAAAGCACCCCCCCCCCGTGCCAAAGCAGATAGACAGAAAATGGAGAAGTGGAAACAGTCACAGGGACTGAACTAGAAAGGGAGAAAGGAGAAAGGAGAGGGTTTAAATTCCATTAAGACAATAGGGGCGCCTGGGTGGCTCAGTGGGTTGAGCGTCCGACTTTGGCTCAGGTCATGATCTCATAGTCTGTGAGTTTAAGCCCCGCGTCGGGCTCTGTGCTGACAGCTCAGAGCCTGGAGCCTGCTTCAGATTCTGTGTCTCCCTCTCTCTCTGACCCTCTCCTGTTTCAAAAATAAATAAACATTAAAAAAATTTTTAAATAAAATAAATTCCATTAAGACTATAAAAAAGGGAGAGCACAGAGTCTGAAACTCTGCAGCTCAATGCCTGGCGGTGCTCTGGTGGGAAGGCCGAATCCCCAGGAGCAGAGTGGGATCCAGGAGGTTCTCAGGCCACACGGGGAGAAGCAGTTCCACTGCTGAGAGGACACCTGGTAGAGGCTGTGTGGGTCCCCCAAAGGCAATGCCCCAGTGGACCCGGGAGAACAACCACATTCGCTGGTGCTGGAACAACGTCATTAAGGGTGAATCCTGGTGCCAAATGTGTGTTGTGATTTTTCATAATCCCTGAAACACTGCTGCTACACTATCTTGCAAACTTTTTCTGGGGTGGGCTGACACCCAGCCGCAGTCTCTGGGGATTGGCAGCATGGTCCCGCAAACATTCCTGGATGTGGCCAACACCCAGCCATTACTCAGTGAGACCCTCCCGCAGAGGGGCAGAATGGGTCAAAGCCACAGTCCCTCAGAAGTAAGGGGTTGAGAAACACAGCCACATCTGAGACAAAACTCAGGAGGGAGGTGCTGCCTGGGACTTCATCAGAGACTATGTAAAAGCAGGGAGTAGACAGAGTCCGAAGGCAAAGGACACGTGCGTAATTGCTGATCAGGGAGAACAGAGTTCCAATACTAGAGACTGGGTAGCTGGGTGCCGCCATTGTCACCGTTTCCATGCATGTGCATACGCACCTATAAGCACCACAACAATCCACCTCAAGAGGCTCCCAGCACCATCTAGTGAAGAATGGAGCCGTTACCCTAAGCCCCGCCCAACTGGGCAACCTTGCTCTTCAGGAACACAAGTCTCATCGCCTGCTTAGTGTATGGACTATAAAGTGCTTCATAGTTTGACTTCTAGAGGAAAACGAAGTAATTTCAGTCATATTTCAGTCTGTTCGCCAATCCATCTATTCAACTTTCTCTATTCTTTTTTGTTTCTTTTCTTTTTCTTGAGTACAAAAAGAGAAAAAAATCATTTTTATTAAAGTTATTTTTTTCTATTATATTTTTAACTTTTGTGTAAATTTTTTCAAATTCTATTTTACTTCCATCATTTCATTTTAGTCTACTTCAGTGTATTTAATTTTCAAATTTTAAAAGATTTCCTTTTTTTTTTCTTTCCCATTTTTTCTCTAATGTATCAAGCCCCTTTCAACACCCAGACCAAAACACACCTAGGATCTAGCATAATTTATTCAATTTTGTGTGTGTGCATTTGTTTTTAATTTTTTAATTTTAATATTTGTTAATTTTCAGTTTTTTACCTCATTAATTCCTTTTCTCTCTTCAAAATGACAAAACGAAGAAATTCACCCCAAAAGAAGAGCAGAAAGAAACGACAGCCAGGGACTAACCAACACAGATACAAGCAAGATGTCTGAACCAAAATTTAGAATCACAATAATAAGAATACTAGCTGGAATCAAAAATAGATTAGAATCCCTTTCTGTGGAGATAAAAGAAGTAAAAGCTAGTCAGGATGAAATAGAAAATGTTATAACTGAGGTTCAATCTCGAATGGATGCCATGGCACCAAGGATGGATGAGGCAGAACAGAGAATCAGCGATATAGAGGACAAATTTATGGAGAATAATGAAGCAGAAAAAAGAGTGAGATTAACGCAAAAGAGCACAATTTAAGAATTAGAGAAATCAGCGACTCATTAAAAAGGAATAACATCAGAATCATAGGAGCCCAGAAGAGGAAGAGAGAGAAATAGGGGTAGAAGTGTTATGTGAGCAAATCCTAGCACAAAACTTTCCCAACATGGGGAAAGACACAGACAT
This sequence comes from Neofelis nebulosa, assembly GCF_028018385.1. Classification (NCBI taxonomy): domain Eukaryota; kingdom Metazoa; phylum Chordata; class Mammalia; order Carnivora; family Felidae; genus Neofelis; species Neofelis nebulosa. The sequence continues at coordinate 44,824,855 of NC_080784.1, forward strand.
CAAAATCCAGGAATCACAGAAGACCCCCACTAGATTCAACAGAAACTGACCATCAATAAAGCATACCACAGTCAAATTCACATTATACTCAGGAAAGGAAAGAATCATGAAAGCATCAAGGGGAAAAAAGTCCTTAACCTACAAGGGAAGACAGATGAGGTTTGCAGCAGACCCATCCACAGAAACTTGGCAGGCCAGAAAGGAGTGGCAGGATATACTCAACGTGCTGAATCAGAAAAATATGCAGCCAAGAATTCTTTATCCAGCAAGGCTGTCATTCAAAACAGAAAGAGAGATAAAAAGTTTCCCACACAAACAAAACTTAAAGGAGTTTGTGACCACTAAACCAGCCCTGCAAGAAATTTTAATGGGGACTCTGAAGGGAGAAAAGATGGGGGAAAACAAATAAATAAAGACCAAAAGCAACAAAGACTAGAAAGGACCAGAGAACGCCACCAGAAACTCTACAAGCAACATAATGGCAATAAATTCATATCTTTCATACTCACTTTAAACATCAATGGACTCAATGCTCCAATCAAAAGACACAGGGTAACAGAATGGATAAGAAAACAAGATCCATCTATATGCTGTTTACAAGAGACCCACTTTGAACTTAAAGACACCTTCAGATTCAAACTAAGGGGATGGAGAACCATCTATCATGCTAATGGTCAACAAAAGAAAGCTGGAGTAGCCATACTTATATCAGACAATCTAGACTTTAAAATAAAGACTATCAAGACACGCAGAAGGGCATTATATCATAATCAAGGGGCCTATCCACCAAGAAGTCCTAACAATTGTAAACACTTATGCACCAAATGTGGAAGAACCCAAATATATAAATCAATTAATCACAAACATAAAGAAACTCATTGATAGTAATATCATAGTATTAGGGGACTTCAACACCCCACTCACAGGAATGGACAGATCATCTAATCAAAAAATCCAAAGGAAACAATGGCTTTGAATGACACACTGGCCCAGATGGATTTAACAGATATATTCAGAACTTTTTATCCTAAAGCAGCAGAATATACATTCTTCTCCAGTGCACATGGAATGTTCTCCAGAATAGATCATATACTGGGACACAAATCAGCCCTAAGTACAAAGAGATCGAGACCATACCATGCATATTTTCAGACCACAATGCTATGAAACTGCAAATCAACCACAAGAAAAAAATTTGGAAAAGTAACAAATACTTGGAGAGTAAAGAACATCCTACTAAAGAATGAATGGGCTAACCAAGAAGTTAAAGAGGAAATTAAAAAGTATATGGAAGCCAATGAAAATGATAGCACCACAATCCAAAACCTCTGGGATGCAGCAAAGGCGGTCATAAGAACAAAGTATTAGCAATCCAGGCCTTCCTAAAGAAGGAAGAAAGATCTCAGATATACAACCTAACCTTACGCCTTAAAGAGCTGGAAGAAGAACAGCAAATAAAACTCAAAACCAGCAGAAGACAAGAAATAATAAAGATTAGAGCAGAAATTAATGCTATCAAAAACAAAAAACAAAAACAAAAACAAAAACAGTAGAATAGATCAATGAAACCAGAAGCTGGTTCTTTGAAAGAATTAACAAAATTGATAAACACCCAGCCAGTTTGATCAAAAGAAAAAGGAAAGGACCCAAATAAATAAAATCAAGAATGAAAGAGGAGAGATCACAATCAACACAGCAGAAATAAAAACAATGAGAATATTATGAGCAATTATATGCCAATAAAATCTGGAAGAAGTATACAAATTCCTAGAAACATATACACTACCAAAACTGAAACAGAAGAAATAGAAAATTTGAACAGACCCATAACCAGTAAGGAAATCGAATTAGTAATCAAAAATCTCCCAAAAAACAAGAGTCCAGGGCAGGTTGGCTTTCCAGGGGAATTCTACCAAACATTTAAGGAAGAATTAACACCTATACTTTTGAAGCTGTTCCAAAAAATAGAAATGGAAGGACAACTTCCAAACTCTTTCCATGAAGCCAGCACTACCTTGATACCAAAACCAGAGAGACTCCACTAAAAAGGAGAACTATAGACCAATTTCCCTGATGAACATGGATGCAAAGAACCTCAACAAGATATTAGCCAACCGGATCCAACAATACATTAAAAAAATTATTCCCCATGACCAAGTGGGATATATACCTGGGATGCAGGGCTGGTTCAATATCCACAAAACAATCAGTGTGATTCATTACATCAATAAAAGAAAGGATAAGAACCATATGATCCTCTCAATAGATGCAGAGAAAGCATTTGACAAAATACAGAATGCTTTCTTGATAAAAACCCTCAAGAAAGTAGGGATAGAAGGATCATACCTCAAGATCATAAAAGCCATATATGAAAGACACAACACTAGTATCATCCTCAATAGAGAAAAAATGAGAGCTTTCCCCCTAAGGTCAGGAACAAGATAGGGATGTCCACTCTCACCACTGTTATTCAACATGGTATTGGAAGGCTTAGCCTCTGTAATCAGACAACACAAAGAAATAAAAGGCATCCAAATTGGCCAGAAGGAGGTCAAACTTTCACTCTTCACAGATGACATGATACTCTATATGGAAAACCCAAAAGATTCCACCAACAAACTGCTAGAACTGATTCATGAATCCAGCAAAGTTGCAGGATATAAAATCAATGCACAGAAATCGGTTACATTCCTATACACCAACAATGAAGTGACAAAAAGAGAACTAAAGGAATCTATCCCATTTACAATTGCACCAAAATCCATAAAATACCTAGGATTAAATCTAACCAAAGAGCTGAAAAATCTATACACTGAAACTATAGAAAGCTTATGAAAGAAATTGAAGACACAAAAAAATGGAAAAAGATTCCATGCTCCTGGATAGGAAGAACAAATATTATTAAAATGTCGATACTACCCAAAGCAATCTACATATTCAATGCAATCCCTACCAAAATAACACCAGCATTCTTCACAGGGCGAGAATAAATAATCCTAAAATTTGTATGGAACCCAAAAGACCCTGAATAGCCAAAGCAATCTTGAAAAAGAAAACCAAAGCAGGAAGCATCACAATCCTGGACTTGAAGCTGTTCTACAAAGCTGTAATCATCAAGAGAGTATGGTACTGGCACAAGAACAGATACTCAGATCAATGGAATAGAATAGAGAACCCAGAAATGGACCCACAAACGTATGGCCAACTAGTCTTTGACAAAGTAGGAAAGAATATCCAATGGAAAAATGACAGTCTCTTCAGCAAGTGGTGCTGGGAAAACTGGACAGCGACATGCAGAAGAATGAACCTGGACCACTTTCTTACACCATACACAAAAAAAAACTCAAAATGGATGAAAGACCTAAACGTCAGACAGGAAGCCATAAAAATCCTGAGGAGAAAGCAAGCAAAAACCTCTTTGATCTTGGCTGCAGCAACTTCTTACTCAACATGTCTCTCTCTGGAGGCAAGGGAAACAAAAGCAAAAATGAACTACTGGGACCTCATCAAAATAAAAAGCTTCTGCACAGCAAAAGAAACAATCAGCAAAACTAAAAGGCAACCGACAGAATGGGAGAAGATATTTACAAATGACATATCAGATAAAGGGTTAGTATCCAAAATGTATAAAGAACTTATCAAATTCAACACCCGAAAAACAAAAAATCCAGTGAAGAAATGGGCAAAAGACATGAATAGACACTTCTCCAAAGAAGACATCCAGATGGCCAACCGACACATGAAAAAATACTCCACATCACTCATCATCAGGGAAATACAAATCAAAACCATAATGAGATACCACCTCACACTTGTCAGAATGGCTAATATTAACAACTCAGGCAACAATAGATGTTGGCGAGGATGCGGAGAAAGAGAATCTCTTTTGCATTGTTGGTGGGAATGCAAGCCAGTGCAGCCACTCTGGAAAACATATGGAGGTTCCTCAAAAAACTAAAAATAGAACTACCCTATGACCCAACAATTGCACTACTAGGCTTTTGTCCACGGGACACAGGTGTGCTGTTTCAAAGGGACACACGCATCCCATGTTTATAGCAGCACTATCAACAATAGCGAAAGTAGGGAAGGAGCCCAAATGTCCATCGATGGATGAATGGATAAAGAAGATGTGGTGTATATATATACAATGGAGTATTACTCAGCAATCAAAAAGAATGAAATCTTGCCACTTGCAACTACATGGATGGAACTGGAGGGTATTATGGTAAGTGAAATTAGTCAATCAGAGAAAGACAAGTATCATATGACTTCACTCATATGAGGACTTTAAGAGACAAAACAGATGAACATAAGGGAAGGGAAACAAAAAATAATATAAAAACAGGTAGGGGGACAAAACAGAAGAGACTCATAAATATGGAGAACAAACTGAGGGTTACTGGAGGGGTTGTGGGAGTGGGATGGGCTAAATGGGTAAGGGGCACTAAGGAATCTACTCCTGAAATCATTGCTGCACTATATGCTAACTAATTTGGATGTAAATTTTAAAAAAATAAAAAATAAAATAAATAAAATAAAATAATGCAGAAAATCCATTAGGATAAACTATTTTTAACCTACTTTACCAAGCCTTTGATCAGAACTTCATAACAAAAATATAAACTTCATAAGATAAGTCCCATTTTTTTAGGTAGTAGTTAAGATTATGGGCTCTGGAGTTAGCCTGTGGGTTCAACCTGAGAGACACCACCAGATCCAAGAGTCCTGAAATTGTTTAACCTATTGAAATCTCAATCTCATTAGTAAAAAGTTAGTATGCATAGAGATAAATTTTGGCAAGTTTTTTTTTTACTGACAACCAGGGAGTATGATGCCTGAATGAAGTATATAATAATGTATGAATAATCAGAACTGAATAAAAATTCCCTAAATTAAGCTACATCATTGTCACAGATCTTTGTTTTCTAAGAATACTGAAATATTCTTACATGAATAGATATGCAATATCATGAGGTCTTAGAGAAAGATAGGACTTTTTCCATTCTAAAAATCTATGCAATACTTCATCTGCCTCACCAACTGTAGAAATCTTATTGTTATCTGACCATAACTCCAACGATGACAGCACAATAGTAACTTTAAATTGGGCAAACATCTAAAGACAAAAGAGGTAAATACATGAAAAATTAATCTTTGTTATTTTACAATAACCATGAAATTAATTCAATGCATTGACAAATCCACACTCAGTCTATACAGATGGCTTAATTATTCAGAAATGCCACGTTAAGTTAATTGCCAATTATAATTTCAAAACTAGTATAAATTTTTCTAACTAGTATGAAAAGGAAAATACTTACTGCATTTACAAGGCCAATAATTTCGATGATTTTATTTGTTACTATCATGCTTTCAGAGCCCAAGTAATCATACTGAAAAACAAAATTAATTTTAAATTGAAATACAATCTGTTGTGTAGTATGTTTGAGATATACTCTCCATCTACTCTCAAAAGTTTGAGACTGCTTGGGAGTTAGATCAGTGCAAAATAAGATAGTAACAATAAAAAAATAAATATAAATTGGACCACTCAAATATGCCGGTGGGAATGTAAAATCATACAGCCATTCTGGAAAGTTTAACAGCTTCTTTCAAAACAAATAATGTACTGACCACATGACCCAGCAATTGCACTCCTGGGCATTTAGCCTAAAGAAATAAAAACTGATGCTCACAAAAAATCTATACATAAATGTCCATAACAGTTTTATTCCTATTAGCCAAAAACTGGAAACAATTCATATGTCCTTCAGTCGTTAACTGGTTAAACAAATTGTGGTACATTCATAACATGTAATACTGTTCAGTAATAAAAAGTAACTCACTAAACTGGATAAAACTTAAGAAAACATGCTGAGTATTAAAAAATCTCAAAAGGATATATACCACAAGGTAACATTTATGCAATATTCCTGAAACCAAGAGATGGAGAACAAATTAGTGACTGCCAGTGGTTAAGAAGTGTAGGGAGGCAGGGAGAAACAAATGTGACAATGAAGTTAGAACATGAGAGAGTCTTATTAGTGATGGTACTATTGAGTGTCTTGATTGTGACAGTGATTACATAAGGCTACATAAGTGGCCCTACTGCATAAAACTACACACACACACACACACACACACACACACACACACACAAATGAGTGTATATACAACTGCTGAAATCTGAATAAACTTTGTGGAATGTGCCAATGTCAAATTCCATATCTATAAATCATCTCTCTAAAGTACAGCATCCCTTCATGTCCACTCTCACCACTCTTATTCAACATAGTATTGGAAGTCTTAGTCTCTGCAATCAGACAACACAAATAAAAAGCATCCAAATCGGCCAGGAGGTCAAACTTGCACTCTCGCAGATGACATGATACTCTATATGGAAAACCCAAAAGATTCCACCAACAAACTGCTAGAACTGATCCATGAATTCAGCAAAGTCGCAGGATATAAAATCAAGCACAGAAATTGGTTGCATTCCTATAAACCAACAATGAAGCAACAGAAAGAGAAATCAAGGAATCGATCCCATTTACAATTGCATCAAAATCCATAAAATACCTAGGAATAAATCTAACCAAAGAGGTGAAAAATCTATACACTGAAACTATAGAAAGCTCATGAAAGAAATTGAAGAAGACACAAAAAATGGAAAAATATTCCATGCTCATGGATTGGAGGAACAAATATTGTTAAAACATCAATACTACCCTAAGCAATCTACATACTCCATGCAATACCTATCAAAATAATACCAGCATACTTCACAGAGCCAGAGCAAACAATCCTAATATTTGTATGGAACCAGAAAAGACACTGAATAGCCAAAGCAATCTCTTTAAACATTTTTAATGTTTATTTATTTTTAAGAGAGAGAGAGAGAAAGCGAGCAGGGGAGGGGCAGAGAGAGAGGGAGACACAGAATCCAAAGAAGGGTTCAGGCTCTGAGCTGCCAGCATAGCGCCCATGGATTCAAGGAACCCATGAACCACAAGATCATGACTTGAGCCAGAGTCAGACACTTAACTGACTGAGCCACCCAGGTGCCCCCAAGAACTTACCAAACTCAACCAAAAAAACCAAATAATCCAGTGAAGAAATGGGCAAAAGACATACATAGACACTTTTCATAAGAAGACATTCAGATGGCTAACAGACACATGAAAAATTGCTCAACATCACTCATCATCAGAGAAATGCAAATCAAAACCACAATGAGATACCACCTCACACTTGTCAGAATGGCTAAAATGAACAACTCAGTCAACAACAGATGCTGGAGAGGATGAGGAGAAAGAGGAACCCTTTTGCACTGCTGGTGGGAATGGAAACTGGGGCAGCCACTCTGGAAAACAGTATGAAGGTTCCTCAAAAAACTAAAAATAGAACTACCCTATGACCCAGCAATTGCACTACTAGGTATTTATGCAAAGGATACACGTGTTCTGCTTCAAAGGGACATATGCACCGCAATGTTTACAGCAGCTCTATCAACAACAGCCAATGTAGAAAGAGCCCAAATGTTCACTGACAGATGAATGGATAAAGAAGATATGGTAGATAGATAGATAGATGATAGATAGATAGATAGATAGATAGATAGATAGATGATAGATACATAGATAGATAGATAGATAGATAGATAGATACAGATAGATAGATAGATAGATAGATAGATAGATAGATAGATGATAGATACATAGATAGATAGATAGATAGATAGATAGATAGATAGATAGATACAGATAGATAGATAGATAGATAGATACAGAGATAGATAGATAGATAGATAGATAGACAGATAGATAGATAGATAGTGGAGTATTACTTGACAATCAAAAAGAATGAAATCTTGCGTTTTGCAACAACATGGATGGAACTAGAGGGTATTATGCTAAACGAAATTAGTTAGAGAAAGACAAATATATGACTTCACTCATGTGGAATTTAAGATTCAAAACAGATGAACATAGGGTAAGGGAAGCAAAAATAATATAAACATAGGGAGAGGGACAAAACATAAGATACTCTTTAAATATAGAGAACAAACTGTGGATTCCTAGAGGGATTGTGGGCAGGGGGATGGCTAAATGGGCAAGGGGCATTGAGGAAGACACTTGTTGGGATGAGCACAGAGTATTACACATAGGGGATGAATCAGTGGGTTCTACTCCTGAAATCATTATTGCACTACATGTTAACTTAACTAACTTGGATGTAAATTAAAAAATAAAAATAAAACAATTATATAATTTTGAGTATTTGGCTTTTCAGTTTGCAAGTTTTTTCACTGTTCTCTCTCTGACATGTAGTCTAAAATTTGGAATTTTTAAATTCCTTTTTAGCTAGGGATAATCATGCATTCACACCAAATATTTACAGCAAAGAAAAAGAAAAACACATACCAAAGCTTTATCCACCACAATATGCATCTCTAGATAAAGAGGGATTAAATCCGGAACAGTTGATTGTGACTAGAAAAAAGATAAAGAACACTTAAAAGCATATAAAACTTTCATAAATTGTTTATCCTGAGATTTTAAAATCATTTTCCCACTTTACTGAGGAATAATTGACAAATAAAAATTATATGTATTTAAGGTATAAGATCAGATGTTCATATATACACATATAGTGAAATAATTGCCACAATCAAGCTAATTAACATATCCACCTCACATAGCTACAATTTTCTGTGTGTGTGTGTGTGTGTGTGTGTGTGTGTGTGTGTGTGTGAGATGAGAACCTGTAAGATCAACACTCAGGAAATTTCAAGTTTACAATATGCTATTGTTAACTATAGTCATATTACTGTATATTAAATCTCCAGAACTTACTTATCTTGTATAACTGAAACTTAGTACCATTTGGCCAACATTTCACCATTTCTCCCTGTCCTCAGGTCCTGGCAACTACCATTTTATTCCTTGCCTCTGAGTTTGACTATTTTAGATAACACATATAAGTGAGATCATGTATTATTTGTCTTTCTGTGCATGGCTTACTTCACTTAGCATAACATCCTCCAGGTTCATCAATGTTGTCACAGATGGGAAGATTTCCTTCTTTTTTAAGGCTGAATATTCCATTGCATAACATATTACAATTGCCAACAAATTGGGCACTCTGGAAGAAATGGACAAATTCCTAGAAACATACAAACTACCAAAACTGAAACAGGAAGAAATAGAAAATTTGAACAGACCCATAACTAGCAAAGAAACTGATTCAGTAACCAAAAATCTCCCAACAAAAAAAAGTCTCCCAAAAAGGCCACGTATGTTTCCCAGGGGAATTCTACAAGACATTTAAAGAAGACTTAATACCTGTTCTTCTCAAACTGTTCCAAAAAAATAGAAATGGAAGGAAAACATCCAAACTCCTTCTACAAGGGTAGCATTGATTCCAAAGCCAGACAAGGACCCCATTAAAAAAGGAGAATTATAGGCCAACATCCCTGATGAACATGGATGCAAAAATTCTAAATAAGATACTAGCAAAACAAATCCAACAGCATATTAAAAGAATAATTCACCATGATCAAGTGGGCTGCAACGGTGGTTTAATACTCACAAATCAATCAACATGATACACCACATTATTAAGAAAAGAACCATATGATCCTCTCATAGATGCAGAAAAAGCATTTGACAAAGTGCAGCATCTATTCTCAATAAAAACCCTCAACAAAGTAGGGACACACCTCAACATCATAAAGGCCACATATGAAAGACCCATAGGTAATATCATCCTCAATGGGGAAAAACTGAGAGCTTTAACTAAATGGTCAAGAAGAAGACAAGGATGTCCATTATCACCATTACTATTTAATACAGTACTAGAAGTCTTAGCCTCAGCAATCAGACAACAACAACAAAAAATAATAATAATAAAGAGTATCCAAACTGGCAAGGAAAAAGTCAAACTTTCACTATGTGCATATGACATTATATTCTATGTAGGAAACCCAAAAGACCCCACCAAAAAATTACCAGAATTAATACATGATTTCAATAAAGTTTCAGGATATAAAATCAACGTACATTAATGGGTTGCATTTCTAGACATCAATAACAATACAGCAGAAAAAGAAATCAAGGAATTGATCCTATTTGCAATTGCACCAAAAAAAATTAGATACTTAAGAATAAACCTAACCAAAGAGGTAAAAGATCTATACTCTTAAGACTATGTAACACTTATAAAAGAAATCAAAGAGGACACAAAGAAATGGAAAGGATTCCATGCTCATGGATTAGAAGAACATTGTTAAAATGTCGATACTACCGAAACCATCTACACATTTAATGCAATCCCCATCAAAATAACACAAGCATTTTTCACAGAACTAGAACAAACAATCCTAAAATTTGTATGGAAACACAAAAGACCCCGAACAGCCAAAGAAGAAAAACAAATACAAATCAAAAACCACACTGAGATATCACCTCATGCCAGTCAGAGTGGCTAAAATGAACAAATCAGGAGACTATAGATGTTGAAGAGGATGTGGAGAAACGGGAACCCTCTTGCACTGTTGGTGGGAATACAAACTGGTGCATCCACTCTGGAAAACAGTGTGGAGGTTCCTCAAAAAATTAAAAATTGATCTACCCTATGACCCAGAAATAGAACTGCTAGGAATTTACCCAAGGGATAGAGGAGTGCTTATGCATAGGGGCACTTGTACCCCAATGTTTATTGTAGCACTTTCAACAATAGCCAAATTATGGAAAGAGCCTAAATGTCCATCAGCTGATGAATGGATAAAGAAACTGGTTTATATACACAATGGAGTACTACGTGGCAATGAGAAAGAATGAAATATGGCCCTTTGTAGCAACATGGATGGAACTGGAGAGTGTTATGCTAAGTGAAATAAGCCATACAGAGAAAGATACCATATGTTTTCACTCTTATGTGGATCCTGAGAAACTTAACAGAAACTCATGGGGGGAGGGGAAGGGAAAAAAAAAAAAAGAGGTTAGAGTGGGAGAGAGCCAAAGCATAAGAGACTCTTAAAAACTGAGAACAGACTGAGGGTTGATGGGGGGTGGGAGGGAGGGAAGAGTGGGTGATGGGTATTGAAGAGGGCATCTTTTGGGATGAGCACTGGGTGTTGTATGGAAACCAATTTGACAATAAATTTCATATATTAAAAAAAAATAAATTGTGGTTTATATACACAATGGAATACTACTTAGCAATGAGAAAGAATGAAATATGGCCTTTTGTAGCAACGTGAATGGAACTGGAGAGTGTTATGCTAAGTGAAATAAGTCATACAGAGAAAGACAGCTATCATTTGTTTTTACTCTTATGTGGATCCTGAGAAACTTAACAGAAGACCAGGGGGAAGGGGAAGGAAAAAAAAAAAGAGAGGGTGGGAGCCAAACCATAAGAGACTCTTAAAAACTGAGAATTAACTGAGGGTTGATGGGGGGTGGGAGGGAGGGGAAAGTGGGTGATGGGCATTGAGGAGGGCACCTGTTGGGATGAGCACTGGGTGTTGTATGGAAACCAGTTTGACAATAAATTTCATATTTAAAAAAAAAGGAAAAAAAAACTGGAGGCATCACAATTTTGGATTTCATGCTATATTATAGTCACTAAAACAGTATGGTACTGCCACAAAAGCAGACACATAGATCAATGGAACAGAATAGTAAACCCAGATGTGGACCCACAACTGTATAGTCAATTAATCTTCAACAAAGCAGGAAAGGATATGCATTCCAAAAAGGTCTCTTCAACAAATGGTGTTGAGAAAACTGGGCAGCAACAGGCAGAAAAATGAAACTGACCACTTTCTTACACCATATATGAAAATAAATTCAACATGGGTGGGGGTGGGGAAAAATGAATGAAGGTCATCAAAAGGTACAAACTTCCAAGCTATAAGACAAATAAGTTCTGTGAATGTAACGTACATAAGGTGACTATAATTAATAATACTGTAATGTATATTTGAGAGCTGCTAAGAGAGTGAACTTAAAAGTTCTCATCACAAGAAAGAAAACTGTAACTATGTGGTGATGGATGTTAACTAGGCTTACTGTGGAATTCATTTTGCAATATATGTAAATATCAAACATTATGTTATACACCTAGAACTAATAAGATGTTATATGCCAATTACCTCTCAATAAAACTGGAAAAAACTTTTTAAGTATAAATAAATTTTTTTAAAAGAGTCACAGATTCTGAATGTTAAAAGCAAAAGCCACCTCCAAAGACAGGGTGTCCCACCATCCTGCCTTATATCCACAAAAATACAATAAGAGTGGATCTTGGCAGAGCACCAACATTGTCCACCACACTTGTTCATCTAAGCCACTGTAAATTACCATTATAAATTCTTAGATGGAAAAAATTCAGTATTTAGTTAACAAAATTTCATTTAAAATTATAAATTTATATTATATTATATTATATTATATTATATTATATTATATTATATATAATTTTATATATATCACTAAACACTTTGGTGCTGCATGTACATTTCAAAATCCACTTGAACCCTGTATTATTTGGGGCATAGGATTAGAATCTATAACAGAGACACTAAAATAATAGTGGATTAAACAATGGGAGTTTATTTCTCCCTTACATAAAAGTTTGAAGAGGTATGGTGGTTTAGTCTTGTAAATTCTTCAGGAGTAAGGCTCACTCTACATTATTGTTCTGCCATGAATGGCATCATCCTCATCCTAGTAGACTATGATGTATGAACATGTCCACATTGCAACCAGCAGGAAGTGAAAAGGAGAAGATAAGCTCTCTTTCTTTAGAATTCAATCCAGACATGACAGACATTATACCTGTTCACATGTCACTAGCTATAACTTCTTCACATGACCCTATGTAGATACATGGGAAGTTTGAAAAATGTAGTCTTTTTTCACATGCCCAGCTAAATTGTGAGGGGTTTTGTTTGTTTTTTTAAACTGAAAGAAGATGGAAAAACATGCACTGGGAACAACTAACACTGCCATATATGTCTTTTATAAACTATGCATATTTATGCCACATTTACTTAGAAAAAAATTTTATTTCACAATTACTTTTATGAAAATTAAAACATGAAAGTATACAAGGTGAACACTGGAACAATTTACATGGCTATACATAACAATCTTGCTTTCAACATTTTAATTTTAATTATAGATATAATTTAATGCTGACTCCTTATTTATGAATGCAATCTTTATAAACACTGTCCTTATTAAATAACTTCCAGGAATACAGACACAAAGTCAGGAGTTGAACTAAATTAAATTTATATTGAATACACACTATTTAATTTTTAGAAAGTTATTAATATGTAACAAAATAAGAATTAAAAATGGGTCATAAAAAAGTAAATGATCAATTGATGCAAGGAGAAAAAGGCAATGTATGGTTCAAAGGAAATTTTAACATTAAGGAAAGATGAGTATGTTCTCAAGGAAAGAATATTTGCTACAGTTATACAATAGGTTAATACATTTCTCTTATACATAAATAAAAGCAATAATTTCCCTGAAAGTAGTAAAAACAACACATACAAACTCACTTTTTCACTTATAATAATGTTATAGTCCACTGGGTTTTGTTCTATGCCTCGGTTATCTTTGGTAAGAGCTGCAAATTCATTGTTTCCATCCCTTAATTTATAAATAAGATGCTGAAATTCAACTACAGATTCCAGAGGCTCAATTCCATAAGAAACATTTTCAAACTGCAGTATTCCTCTGTAAAATTATGGATAAAAATGTTAAGTGCTTTCAATCAATTCTATATGATAAAATTCTGACAGAATCCTAAAGAAGAAGGAGGATGGTAAAGAATGTTTCTGAGCTCAGTATTTTTAGCCAAATTCTTTACGTTTTGGAGATAACTCTGAAGAGACAAAGGATCTCCTGCAATCCACAAAACTAACTTTTCATTTCATTCTCTTCATAGTTGTAAAGGCAGAAGAAATTATGTAATCAGTTGCTAGGTATATAAGTATACAGCATTACAGTGATCAAGAAATTCCCTGTCCTCCAAGTCAGTGACTTAAAGAAAGCAACAGTAAATAGAAATCTTAATGAATTTCTCTCTGCTTTGTGTTGGTTTTGAAAACTGCTTATATTGCTTATATAACAAAACTATATGTAATGAGTAATTTTATTTATAAAAATAAAATTTAGCAGTAATTATGAAAATACATGTATTTTCATTAAGTACACAGTCTGAATAAGAAATTAAAAACATGAGTTTAAAGAGTAAACAACTTTCATAACTATTATTTCCTGCAAACAGATTATATTTCAATAGCTAAGTAGTAAGACACTTCCCAAAAACCAAATTTCAGGGTTCCATATAACAAGTACCAAAGAACATTTATTTGTGAAAATAAGGAGCTTATACTACAAAATGAAGGTGAAGAGTTTCCTGACAGAATGGAAAACTCTAGGCATTAAGGAGGAAACCCTACAATTCTTAGAGTTTAAAACAGTGATATTATTAGAAAAATATGAGTACTATATTAATAACTATTTGTTTATATAGAATTTGTCTCCTCTCCCTGAAGGTGATTTTCCTGAAGAAAAAGATTGTCTTTATTTATCTTTATATCTCCAAACACGAGGCTAGTAGGTGATATATCATAGTACCAAAAATATTATTTGCTGAAAAACTAAGTTATCCTAAACAGCTCTTCCAAGTTGCTCTAGTCATGTACATTCAGTTGTCATTTCTGTAGTTAAGAAAAAATAAGATATAGATTAAAGAAACTAGGAAATCTAAACCTTCAAGGAAGTTAGAAATGTCTCTAGTCAGCAAGGAACGTGAAGAGATACAAGAGAAGAAAGATGTTCACTGAAGGATATCATTGTACATGGGAATCCTCTTCCAGCTCCAAACTTAATATAAACATAACAAATTCACTGCAGCCAAAAATCATTAACTATAGTGTTCACATATCAATGATAGAAAATAAATAACCTCAATCCAGTGCACGTGCTGAGTGTAACAACAGAATTGGGATATCCTTCAACATACCCCTGGTAATAGCACTGAGCCTATGAAAAAAAAAAAAAAGTGGTTACTTAGGATTAACAAAACTTTCTAATGATTTCTTATTTTTATACTTGCCAGAACTTTCTGAGTATTTTCACAGGCTACATGGTTTATATCAATATGAATAAAGTGACACTCAGAAAGTTTCCCTCTATTTGTCACTTTCACTATATTAACTACTCTTCTGATGAATACTTGAGGTTATTATTTTATACCCTGCTTCCAAAGTGTTACCCATATTTTATGTTAAATTACTTTCTAATATATAAATTTAGCTCATCAATCAAAAGACAAAGATTATGAATCTGAATATCTTTAAAAATCTAATATTCTGCTAAAAAGAAACACCTAAAATTTAAAGGCAGAGAAAGATTAAAGAACTAGAAAAAGATACACCATATCAACACAAACCAAAAGGATGATTCTGGACCTATACTAATACAGGAAATGAAGACTTTAAGGCAAGAAGCATTACTAGTGATAAAGAGGGACATTTCATAATGAAAAGAATTTCAACTGACCAGGAAGATACAAATATTCCAAATCTGTATTCACTTAATACATAGCTTCAAAATACATAAGCCCAAAATTGAAAGAATAATAAAAATAAAGAAATGCATAATCATACTAAAAGATAACATTTGTCAGTAACTGATAAATCAAGCATTCAGAATCTACAGAAGATTTAAACAGCATGTTAGCAACCTAATATAAGTAGAACAAAAACTGTAGAATACACTTTCTTTTTAAAGAGCATGGAACATTTACAAAAATGAAATCAACTTCTGAGCCATGAAGCAAGACAACAAATTTTAAAGAGCTGAAGTCATACAAAGTTTGGTCTCTGACCACAATACAATTAAGCTAGAAATACATCAAACATCATCACAGAGAGGGAAAAAAAAAAAAGGAAGATTACATAATTTCCAAGACACAGTAGATAAATTTTGGTGGAAACCAATGTAAGATTTCTTTTTAAAACACTGCTTTATACTGAAACTAAGGGGAGGAAGAAGGAACAAGAAAAAGAAACTGATGGTCCTATCCAATAAAAGTGAAGTGACATGGTGTCCAAATTCAATCTTTCAACAAATTTTTGTTATGCTAACCATGTGCCAGGCATTTTTCTAGACACTGGGGATACATCAGTGGAAAAAAAAAAAAAAACAGATGAAAATCCCTGCTCTCATGAAAATTATATGCACTGGGGAAACAGAAAATGAAACAAATAGATAAAATTACTATGAAGAAAAATAAAACAGATAAAGTAAGAGAGTACTAAGGTTAAGAGTTCAATTTAAAATAGGGGGTAGTCAGGGACTAATAGAGTAATTTTAAACAAAGGCCTTAAGGAAAGGGAATCTTGAAATCTTGAGAAAGAGAACAATATGGATTAGAGAAAATAGAAAGTACAAAGATCTTGAAAGGAAAACATGTCTGGTATGTTAAAGAACAAGGAGACCAATATAACTGGAACAGAATAAACAAGGTAGACAGTAACAGGAGATGAAGTCAGGCAAAGAGGACCAGATTGTGTAAAAGCTGTAGGATATTGAAATGACTTCAGTTTTCACTTTGTGAACAATAGGAGATCATACCATGGAAGGTTCTGAGCACAAAAACAACATAATGTGTCTAGGCTTTAAATATGATCTGTCTGGTTGCCATGTTGAGAACTAACTGAGGGGATGGGCAAGGTATAGAAACAAGGAGATTATTCAGGAAGTACAGTAATAATCCAAACATTTACTTGGAAAAGAGTGGTATCAGTGGATGGAGACAGAGGAAGAGGGTGGATTCTGGGTAGAATCAATTAAATTTATTGATGGATAGGATGAGGGTTAAAAAAAGTTTTAAAATGTATGATTTTGTGTCCAATAATATTTGTGTTTGCTTCTATTAGTCTTTAATTTATATTCATTTATTCAATAAAATATAAATAAACTAAATAACCAAATGGTGCTTAACTATAGCACCTATGAATAGTGTTCTGTATTAGGAAAACATACATTCAATGTAAAAAAGATTTTAGGGACACCTGGGTGGTTCAGTCAGTTAAGCGTCTGACTCGATTTAGGTTCAGGTCACGATCTCAATGTTTGTGAGTTTGAGCTCAGCATCAGGCTCTGTGCTAATGGCACAGAATTCTCTGTCTCCCTCTCTCTCTCTGCCCCTTCCCTGCTCACTCTCTCTCTCTCTCTCTCTCTAATATAAATAAATAAATAAATAAATAAATAAATAAATAAATAAATAAATTTTTTGAAACATTAAAAAAGATTTTATAAATCTGTAAAATATAGAACTTAAATCTTACCTGAGCATCTGAAGGATGTGAATTCACAAATCCTTGATTATACACATAAACCATAAAATTATGTGCTAAAAAAATCCTGAATTCAAAAAATGAGAGAATATTAAAAGTTATTCTTTCTGAAGCATATAAAGCAGTGCTCAGCAAAGTAAAGTAATACCCCCAGGCCAAATCTGACCTACTCTGTCTTTGTAAATAAAGTCTTATAGGAACACAGCCACACCCATTAATTTATGTATGGTCCATGGCTGCTTTCAAGCTACAACAGCAGAGTTGATACATTTTCATAGAAGTAGTATGATCCTCAAAGCCTGGTATATTTATTATCAGGGCCTTTATAGTAAGTCTGCAAACATGATAAAGGTAGTATTTTCTTTTGACATGTATGTAATTTATAGTCAAAGCAATATGCACTCAAAATAATTTTTCTATTTTAATGAACTCCCTTAAAGAAAATAAGAAGGGACTACAAGATGAGAGAAAAGGCACGGTAAAATTTACAAAGATATGAACTAGATATAGGATTATGAGAATTTTCCATTCTTTCTTTCTTTCTAAATTTTACTACCACACATATATATTACCCACATAATAAAGTAGAAGTCGTATTAATCTAAACATAGATACTAAAACCAGTAGTTCAACATTCTCTGGTATCATTGCCTATACTTATCCTATTTTAGGTATGCTTCCTCACCTCATGGTCACTCTTCAATTCAATGTAACATAAGCAGACCACCCACACTAGCTAGTTGGGAATCCTCTACTAAAAGTGATCTCATATAGGTTACTAATGACCCTCTAGTTGTCAAACCTAAAAGGCAGTTTAAAGTCAAGTAAAAGTAGTCTGACATACACATACTGTTGACCACACTTCCCTTCTTTAAACTATCTACTCTTCAATTCTAATCATACCATTTCCACCTGGCTTCCCAAATATCTTTCTATATACTTTTATGAGTCCCTTTATCTAGATCCTTGCTTCTTCCATGGTATTCAATTCTGGGTTGTTTTTCCTTCTCACCTTTAATATTCACCCCATCTTTACACATTTATCTTGTTCATTTCTGGTGCTTCATTTATATCCACATAAAATAGATGGCTTTGAAATTCATACTCACATTCTAAATTAAATCTAACTGTCAAATGGACACTTCTGGAATATCCCGCAAGCACTTTATATGTAACTTTTCCAAAACTGAGCCCTTATTGCCCATGACTCAGATCTGTTCCCCTTCTCCTTCACTGCCAAACCAAATCTCTACTATCACTATATCCAATGTTAGCTAATATTTTTCCTGCCACCTCAGTATAGCTCAGAAAAAAAAAAAGCCCTACCTCTACAGACATAGCTCTGCTTTTCATTATTTCTCATATAAGTTATTTGCAAGAACTTTCTAATTGTCATTATGCTGTCATAATCATTATGCAAATAACTTCCCAAACAATACACACATGCTCTATCCGTCTCCTAAACTCCAGTTCCTATAATGCTTACCACTGTTTATAGTCCTGATAAGATGTTCAAATGCAATGTGAGTTCTTTTACTTTCCCTCTTATATACCTGAGAAGATCTTTGAGTTGTCATTTATCATATTCTTCCCTTCTGTCTAAAGGAGTAGGTTAATTGTTCTTTGACTCAATGCTATTCTTCAGCATTTTACATAAGGAATCATTTGTTTATACACCTGTCTCTAAGAAACTTCCCTTCAGGCAAAAAAAAACTATGTTTCTTGTTTCTTAAAAAGCATTCATCTGAGCCTCTTTCTTCTTTTTCTGCCAAACATTTTTGAAAAAGTTATTTACACTTACTACTTTACATTTCTCACAATTCATCTCTCCCTCATACTATGTAGTCTAGTTCTATAACCAAAACTTAACTGAAACTATCCTATTGAAGGTCACAAATTAATTCCAAGTCAATTTTTCTCAACTTGTTTTCCATGAAAGAATTAAACCCCACAGAAAGTTATTTCAATTATTTTCTCAACTCCCTAAGGGATGGTACATAAGTAGTACTATTTTCCATAAACTATACACCAGCTTGCACAAGCATATAATCTAATTTCCATATTAAATTCCTTATTCCATATCCCTATTGGTAGGCCTGCCTCCCTCATCAAACTCTAACTGATACAATCAGTTACAGACTTACTTCTTATTGCAATAGCCTGCCCTGATTATATAGGTCCTTCTGGGTCTGCCAACAACATAAGATCATATAAATTAATCTTCAGGAGGTGAGTCCCTATTTTTTTCTGTTCCTCCCCACTATTCACAAAAGACTACTTAAGGCATTAGGAACAAAAATTTAATTAATTCACAGGAGAGCATCTGCTCATCTGAGACAACTAAAAGGTTTAATAACAACTACATTAATTATTTTTAACACTATTTTTATTATAAGTAAATAAATTCATATCTATAAAATGAAATACAAAACTAAAGAACAAAAAATTACCTTTGCTTAAGATGTATAGTGTATAGCTTCTGGTCTATTGTAATAATATATGATATCCATTCCTAGAGAACCCAGAAAACTAAGCTGATCAATGTGACAGAAGCAAAACAAAAATTTTACATCAACGCATTCCTCCAAACAATCCCTAAAATGTCTTAATTAAAATGTCTGTGATAGATATGATTTAAAATCTGCAACAATATATCAAAAATTATAACATATACTTATTATATAATCCATTCTTACTATTTCCACAAAACTAAGTCCAACCTAAGGATTTATATAGGATTAGAAATCTATATTTAACTGAAGTTTAAGGTCTTCTGAAATTAGAGACTATGTGTTATGCTGTAATATCTATTTAGGGGACATCATTGGGATAATAAGGTATCCTGTAACAGTGAAGCTTATTCCATTAGGCACAAAAGATATTTATTTTAACTGTTTTCTTAAAATGTATTGTCTGTTTTCTATTTTTTCCAAATAAAAAATTCTTGAAATTTGGTATTGTTTTTGACTCTATCACTACCATTCCCAAGTTAAAACATAAATAACAAACAGTAAGTTGTAATATCAGTAAGTTGCTGCACCTGAGTGATGAGATTTAATCCAGCCAAAGAGAACATGTAAAAAGCAAGAGTTTGAGCATCACTGAAAAAAAAACAAAAAAAAAGCAAAAAAACAAAAAAAACCTTAAAGCATTTAAAAACCAAAAAGACACAAATATCAGAATATAGAAAAAGATAAGCCTCCCAGGGTCTGTGACTGCCAGCCCTGCCCACCCACAAAAAATTCACAAAGGGCAGCACAGAGAGAGCATGATAGCTTGGGATCACTGTAACCCCAAAGTCAGACTGGGGGTAGACATCTGGTCTGACTGCAGGTCCTGCCCATCAATAAAAGCTTCTCAGGGAACAACACAGGGAGAGTGCTCTGCAGTAGGCTGACTGTAGTTCTGGCAAACATATGCTCTGACTCTATTCAAGTCCAATGCAGTCCCAGACTGGCTCCTTAACAACACAGGGAGCAAACACTGCACACGAATGGCAAAGAGAGCCATTATAGACAACTGGACTAAAGGTAAACACATCTCAACCACAACATTAGGGCACATGCAACACATATAGATAACATTCCTGAAACACCAGTATCTGGTAAATAGGGGACATTATACTTCAGGGCACTACAGGATCTCTTCTTCATAAAGCCACTATTTTCAAGAGTAGAAGACACAGCTGACATTCCTAACACATAGAAACAGACACAGAGAGTTAGACAAAATTAGAAGATAGCAGAACATGTCCCAAATGAAAAAAATAAAATGAAACAAAACAAAACCACAGAAAAAGAGCTAAATGAAATGGAAATGAGCAATATGCATGATAGAGAATTCAGAGTAATGGTCATAAAGACTCTCACTGGATTTAAGAAGATCTGGGACAGAAAATATTAAAAGAACCAATCTGGGATAAAGACCTCAATAACAGAAACTAAAATACACTAAAGGGAATAAATCTTAGACTAGAAGAAGGAGAAGAACAAACCAGTGAGCTGGATGACAAAGTAATGGAAAGCAACTAAACTTAAGAGCAAAAAGTAAAAGAACAATAAAAATGAGAATAGGTTAAGAAATCTCAGCAATACCAATAAATGTAGTAACATGAACATTATAAGAATCCAGAAGGAGGAGAGAGAAAAGAGGGAAGAAAATTTATTCAAAAGAATAATAAATGAAAACTTCACTAATCTGGGGAAGGAAACAAATCCAGATCCAGGAGGCACAGAGTGCCCCCAACAAAATCAACCCAAAGGGGTCCATGCCAAATAATAATTAAAACAGCACAAAGAAATAATAGAGAATTTTAAAAGCAGTAAGAGAAAAGAAAACAGTTATATACAAAACAAACCCCATAAGGCTACCAGCTGATTTATCAGAAGAGACTTTCCAGATCAAAAGGGATTGGCATGATATATTCAAAGTTGAAAGGAAAAAAATTGGCAGCCAAAAATATTCTATCCAGAAAGGATATTCAGAATAGAAGGAGAGATAAAGAGTTTCCCAAATGAACAGATGTTAAAGGAATTAATCACCACTAAAACAGCTTTAAAAGAAATGTTAAAGGAGATACTTTCACTGGAAAAGAAAGACCATAAGTAAGGGTAAGGAAAAGAAAAAAACTCACAGGTACATATAAACATAATAAAAGTAGAAGATCAATCACTTATAAAACCAATAGGTAGATTAAAGCAGTAAATCAGTCAAAAGATTCACAAAATAAAAATATGTAAAGTATGACATCATATACCTAAAATGTGAGGGAAAGGAATGAAAAATCAATGCATTCATAACATGTTCAAACTTAAGTGACCATCAACTTAATACAGAACAGATATAAACACAGGATGTTATATATGAACCTAATGGACAGGACAAATCAAAAACCTGTAATATATATGCAAAAAATAAAGAGAAAGAGATCCAAGCATTTCACTAAAAACAGCCATCAAAAAGAGAAGAGAGTGCAAGAGAAGAACAGAACAGAGAAGAACTACAAAAAAACTATAAAACAAGTAACAAATTACAATAATTACATACCTATCAATAATTATTTTGAAGGGGAAGAGTTAAGATGGTGGAGTAGTAGGGGCACTCTATGCTTGCCTCCTCCTTGTAACATAGCCAAATACATAACAAATAATTCCTAACATCCAAGAAATCGATAGGAAGACTGAGAGAACAAACTGCATATCTCAGAGGGAGAAAAACAGCTACATCATGGAAGGTGGAAGCTGTGGAGAACTGATTAGGGGGAGAAAAGAATTGTGCTGTGGAGGAGAGGGAGCCTTGATCATGAACAAAGGAGAAAGAGAGACAAGACAGAAAAGGAGAGTAAGCAGCAGGCAGGGGACTGTAAAAAAAAAAAACTCTTCTCCAAAGACATTGACTAGGAAAAGGACAAGAGCTGATTATTTCAAGTTTTTACAAGAAGTGGAGCTCAAAGTCTAAAGTTTTAGAAGTCCACACCATCGCTGGGATCATACCTGGTGGCTTGGGGTGCTCCTGTGGGGAAAGAGGACAGAGGCCCAGGAGTGGACAGCATGGTCTGAGGATCCCCTGGGTTGCATAGGAGAAAGAGTTCCACTTCTTGGAGTGCATTTGAGAGACATGGCACTGCCTCTCAAGGGACAAAAGAGAAGGCCACTGAGCAGCCCCATTAACTAGCATACATAGCTGCAGAGGCACCAATTGAAGGCAGCTAACTGGAAGCCAGTTAGCTTTGGCTGTGCTTTACCATAAACTCCTAACCCCGTGTGGTTATGGGACTGCTTTTCCAGGACAAACCAGCACCAGCCACAGTGTGACAAGATCTTCCCCCAGAGGATCAGAGTGGGTCTAGACTGCTGCACAGGATTTCTAAAATTTAGAGTTTTGAAACCCAGCTGAGCACTTGAGATAAAACACAGGAACACTCATCTATCAGGCAGACAGATGGCTCAGAAACAGAAGGGTGAAGGCAGGGTTCTGATAGAATCCCGGGACGCAATATTCAGAATAGAAGGAGAGAGAAAGAGGGGAGATTGTTCGCTCTTCTATGAGGGCTTCCTGAACAGCAGCTGTTAAAAACGGAGTGCAAACTCCTCTCTCCAAGGATGAGAAAACAATATAACATTTCCACCCCACACCACCCCCACATTAGCATGGGCAGACTTCAGTGAGCAACACAGTATCCCAAGTGGAGGCTCAAGCCATTTACACAAAGTCACACCCCACTGTGCCCTGCAGGTGCATCTTTACTAGGGCAAGTGATGCTGAGGACCAGTGCAGTAGGCCACTCCACCAGAAAACCAGCACAAACTCCCCAGCCACACCAATTCCACTGATCATAGAGTGCAGCAAAGCTTCAGCTCTAGGGGAAATAGAATCTAGCCTTTTCTAACAAGCAGTTAAAATATACCTACTTACAATGTGCCACACACTGGACAAGATCCAAACAATCCACACTGCAAGCAAGGAGAAACTCTCCAGAGGACTGATCTGAGAGAAAGGGTAGCCAAATCACAACAGCAGAGTGCACAAAGCATACACCAAAACAACTTCTTGAAGGGCCAGGCCCTGGACAGTATATGACCTCTACTTAATACAGTCATTATTATCAGGAGCAGCAATATAACAGGGTTTCCTAACATACAGTTGACAGAGGTCTAGGCAAAATGCCAAGGAGGCAGAATTTATCCCAAAAGAAAGAACTGGAGGAGGTCATGGCCAGGGATCTAATCAAAACAGATGGAAGTAATATGCTTGAACCAGAATTTAAAACAACAATCATAAGGAGAATAGCTGGGCTTGAGAAAAGCATAGAAGAAACCAGAGAGACCTTTACCACAGAGATAAAAGCCCTAAAAACTAATCAAGCCAAAATAAAAAATTATATAACTGAGATGCAAAACTGACTAGATGTATTGGCAACAAGGATGGAAGAAGCAGAGGAATGAATAAGTGACACAGAAGATAAAATTATGGAAAATAATAAAGCTGAAAGGAAGAGGGAAAGAAAAATATTGGATCATGAATGTAGACTTAGGGAACTCAACAACTTCCTAAGCATAATAACATTCATATAATAGGAGTCTCAGAAGAAGAGAGGGGAAAGGAGGCAGAAGGTTTATTTGAGCAAATTATAACTGAAAACTTCCTTAATTTGGAAAAGGAAACAGACATTGAAATAAAAGAGGCACAGAGAATGCCCATCAAAATCAACAAAAGCCATAGACAACACCAATACATACTGCAGTAAAATTTAGACTATACACAGGAAAGGAAATAATCCTGAAAGCAGCAAGAGAAAAAAATCCTTAACTTACAAGGGAAGACAAATCAAAATCGGGTTCACAGCAGATCTCTCCACAGAAACTTTGCAGGCTAGAAGTGAGTGGCATAATATATTCAATGTGCTGAATGGAAAAAATAAATATGTAGCCAAGAATGCTTTATCCAAAAAGGCTGTCATTCAGAACAGAAAGAAAGATAGAGTTCCCCAGACAAATAAAACCTAAGAGTTCATGACCACTAAACTAGCCCTATAAGAAATATTATAGGGGACTCTTTGAGTGGGAAAGAAATCAAAAGCAACAAAGACTAGAAAGAAACAGAGAACATCAGAAACAACTGTAAAGAAACAACTTAACAGGTAACACAATGGCAATAAATTCATATTTTTCAATAGTCACTCTGAATGTAAGTGGACTAAATGTCTGAATCAAAATATACAGGGTATCAGAATGGATAAACAGGAAAGACCCATCTATATGCTGTCTATAAGAGCATAAATCATTTTAGACCTAAAGAGACTTGCAGATTGAAACTGACAGGATGGAGAACCATCTATCATGCTAATGGATGTCAAAAGAAAGCCAGAGTAAAAATACTTATATCTGACAAAGTAGATTTTAAACCAGGCTGCAACAAGGGATGAAGAAGGGCACTATATCATAATTAAGGGGTCTATCCAACAAGAATATGCAACAACTGTAAACATTTATGCCTCCCAACTTGCATGTATGCAAATATAATAATCAATTAATAGCAAACATAAAGAAATTCACTGAAAATAATACAATAAGAGTAGGGGACTTTAACATGCCACTTACAACAATAGATCATCTAACCAAAACTCAACAAAGAAACAATGACTTTGAATGACACACTGGACCAGATGGACTTAATAGTTATATTCAGAACATATCATTCTAGAGCAGTATACACATTTTTAAAGTGCACATGGAATATTCTCCAGAGTATATCACATACTAGGTCACATATCAGGACTCAACAAGTATAAAAATATTGAGATCATACCATGCATATTTTCAGATGCCAACACTATAAGATCAGCCACAAGAAAAAATTTGGAAAGACCACAAGTATATGGAGTTTAAAGAACATTCTACTAAAGAATGAATGGGCTAACCATGAAATTAAAGAAGAAATTTAAAAATATATGGAACCCAATGAAAATGAAAACATGACAGACCAGAACCACTGGGATGCAAAAGGCGGTCCTACAAGGTAAGTATATTGCAATACAGGCATACCTCAAGAAGCAAGAAATGTCTCAAATACCCAACCTAACCTTACATCTAAAGCAGCTAGAAAAGGAACAGCAAATAAAGACAAAGCCAGTAGAAGATGGGAAATAATAAAGACTAGAGAAATAAACACCATAGAAACAAACAAACAGTAGAACAGATCAACAAAACAAGAACTGGTTCTTTGAAGAATAAAACTGATAAACTTCTAGCCAGATTTATCAAAAAGAAAAGAGAAGTACCCAAATAAATAAAATAATGAATGAAAGAGGAGAGATCACAACAAACACTACAAAAATACAAACAACAATAAAAGAATGTTATGAAAAATTATATGCCAAAAATTGAGCAATCTGGAAGAAATAGACAAATTCCTAGAAACATACAAACTACCAAAATTGAAACCCGAAGAAACAGGAAATTTGAACAGACCCATAACCAGCAAAGAAAATGAATCAGAAATCAAAAATCTCCCAACAAACAAAAGTCCAGGGCCAGATGGCTTCCCAAAGGAATTCTACCAGACATTTAAAGAAGAGTTAATACCTATTCTTCTCAAACTGTTTCAAAAATACAAATGGAAGGAAATCTTCCAAACTCATTCTAGGAGGCTAGCATTACCTCGATTCCAAAACCAGACAAAGAACCTACTAAAAATAAGAATATCAGGCCAATATCCCTGCTGAACATGGATGGAAAAATTCTCACCAAGATACTAGCAAATCGAATTCAACAGTACATTAAAAGAATTATTCACCATGATCAAGTAGGATTTATTCCTGGGCTGCAACGGTGATTCAATTGCAAATTAATCAACATACACCACATAAATAAAAGAAAGGATAAAACCATATGGTCCTCTCAATAGACATATAAAAAGCCTTTGACAAAACACAGCATCCATTCTTGATTTTAAAAAAAAAACCCTCAACAAAGTAGGGATACACAGAACATACCTCAACATCATGAAGGCCATATATGAAAGACCCACAGCTAATATCATCCTCAATGGAGAAAAACAGAACTTTAATTAAATGGTCAGGAATTAGATAAGGATGTCCATTCGCACAATTACTATTTAACATAGTACTGGAAGCCTTGGCCTCAGCAATCAGACAACAAAAAGAAATAAAAGGCATCCAAATTGGCAAGGAAAAAAGTCAAACTTTCACTATTTGCAGAGAATGTGATACTCTATGTAGAAAATCCAAAACAAAAACACCAAAAAATTGCTAGACCTAATACATGAATTCAGCAAAGTCTCAGGATATAAAATCAATGTACAGAAATTGGTTGCATTTCTATACACCAATAATGAAGCAGCAGAAAGAGAAATCAAGGAATCGATCCCATTTACAACTGCACCAAAAAACAATTAGGTACCTATAGAATGTATACAACCAAGAGTAAAACCTAATGTAAGCTATGGGTTTTGGATGACAATGATGATCAATATAGGATCATCAGTTATAAGAAATGTACCACTCTGGGGCGCCTGGGTGGCTCAGTTGGTTGAGCGGCCGACTTCGGCTCAGGTCACGATCTCGCGGTCTGTGAGTTCAAGCCCCGTGTCAGGCTCTATGCTGACAGCGCAGAGCCTGGAGCCTGTTTCAGATTCTGTGTCTCCCTCTCTCTCTCTGACCCTCCCCCATTCATGCTCTGTCTCTCTCTGTCTCAAAAATAAATAAACATTAAAAAAAAATTTTTTTAAACTGACATCAAAATGCATCATCAGATTAAAAAAAAAAAGGACTAGAATGACCATATTAAACAGTAATTTCACTACTGGGTAATTACCAAAAGACTATAAAAACACAAATATGACAAGATATATGCACCCCTATGCATATTATTATTATTATTATTGCAGCATTATTTAATATAGAATGAACCCAAGGGCCCATCAATAGATGAATGGATAAAGAAGATGTAATATGTATACACAACAGAACATTACTCAGCCATAAACAAGGAATGAAATCTTGCCATTTGCAACAACATGAATAGATCTAGAAAGTATAAAGCTAAGTGAAGTCAGTCAGTTAGAGAAAGTCAAAGAAAGAATAGAATAGAATAGAATAGAATAGAATAGAATAGAATAGAATACCCCAAATTCAAAAAGATGTATGTACCCT
Organism: Neofelis nebulosa; assembly: GCF_028018385.1. Classification (NCBI taxonomy): domain Eukaryota; kingdom Metazoa; phylum Chordata; class Mammalia; order Carnivora; family Felidae; genus Neofelis; species Neofelis nebulosa. The sequence goes on from NC_080784.1 coordinate 44,852,919, forward strand.
ATTTACTGTAGCACTTTACAATAGCCAAGATATGGAAGCAATTTAAGTGTGCTTTGATAAATGAACAGGTAAAGAAAATGTGGTATACACACACACACACACATACACACACAATGGAATATTACACAACAATAAATAAGGATGAAATCTTGCTTTTTGTAAAAACATGATGGACCTTGAGGGCATTATGCTAAGTGAAATAAATCAGACTGAGAAAGACAAAGATCATATGATTTCACTCATATGAGGAATCTAAAAAACAAAACAAATGAATAAACAAATAAAAAGGAGAATCAGACCTGCAAAAACAAAGAACTACCTCTGATGGTTGCCAGAGGGAAGGGGGTTGAAGGGATGGACAAAATGCCTGAAGGGGAACGGAAGATACAGGCTTTTGTTTATATGGAATGAGTAAGTCATGAAAATAAAAGGTACAGCACAGAGAATACAGTCAATGATATTATAATAGTGTTGTATGGTGAAAGATGATAGTTACACTTGTGATCATAGCATAATGTATAGAGATGTTGAATCGCTATGTTGTATACCTGAAACTAATGTAACATGTGTCAACTATACTTAAAATCAAAAAATTTTTAAAAGAGATTCTCTTAACCATTTTGGTGAAAATTATTCTCTTCATCTGAATCATGTAAATATTACTCAGATAAGACCCTAATTCTTCTACATTATTTTCTTTATTAGAACTTTTAAAATTTTTACCATAAGGAAATGACAAATGTTAGACAAAACAGAAGATTCCCATCTATATATTTGCTTTCACTATCAAACTTAAAATTCCATATAAGTACTATTATAAGTAGTAATAGTGTATACTTAGATTCATTCTATAATGGGGTTGATACATTTAATTGCTATAAATAAGAATTTAAAAAATCATATAATATTGTGAAAAATATCTCTTACATTTTCTAGTTCCAAATTATCACTTGTATTTTCTTGGATTTTCTCTGGAACTATAATTTGTAAAAATGGATTTTGAGAACCTGAAGAAAGAAAAAAGATAGTTAATAATTGTGTCTTATACCTGACTATTTGTTCAGGTTCTTTTGTAGAATTCACTAAAATGCACATATGAGTCATCCTTATGTACTCCTATAAAAATCTTGAAAATGCTTAATTTAAAAACAGAGTAGTTATAAAAGATTAAAAAAAAAAAAGGACTAGGGGGTGGAGACAGGGCATAGTTAAACTTAGGCAAAATTTGCTATTACTGGAGAAAACAAACAAACAGACCAAAAAAAAAGGTCAAAGATATACTTCAAGCAAACTTTCCTTAAATAAAAGATTTGAAACAATACACTGAAAAGTACACAGAATTCAGGAATAACTGATAACAATTAAAATTGAGAAATATTCTACTAAAGTTATTGGGTGTCTAAGATAAAGAAAGAATCCTAGGGGTGCCTGGGTGGCGCAGTCGGTTAAGCGTCCGACTTCAGCCAGGTCACGATCTCGCGGTCCGTGAGTTCGAGCCCCGCGTCAGGCTCTGGGCTGATGGCTCGGAGCCTGGAGCCTGTTTCCGATTCTGTGTCTCCCTCTCTCTCTGCCCCTCCCCCGTTCATGCTCTGTCTCTCTCTGTCCCAAAAAATAAATAAAAAATGTTGAAAAAAAAAAAAAAAAAAAAAAAAGAAAGGATCCTATTGGCCTATGAACAAAAAGAAAAACAAAATCATATTGGGCATAAGGGAGAAAACCAGGCTGGCTTGACAATTTTTATAACAGTATTCAAAATTTAAAAACTGAAGAACAATGTCTTTATTTTTTTTAAGTGTTTATTTAAATTCCAGTTAGTTATCACACATGGCAATATTAGTTTCAGGTGTACAAAGAGTGATTCAACACTTCCATACAACACCCTATGCTCATCACAAGTGTACTCCTTGATCCTTATTACCTATTTAACCCATGCCCTCACCCACCACCCCTCCTGTAACCATTAGTTTGTTCTCTATGACTAACAGTCTGTTTCTTGGACTTTTCCCCTTTTATTTTATTTTCCCCTTTGCTCATTTGTTTTGTTTCTGAAATTCCACATAGGAGTGAAATCACATGGTATTCATTTTTCTCTTACCGTGGTAAATCACATGGTATTCATCTTTCTATTCTCAGCATATTACTCTCTAACTCTATCCATGTCATTGCTAATGGCAAGATTTCATACTTTTTTAATGTCTGAGTAATATTCCATTGTATATATACATACTACTTCTTTTTTCTTCTCAGATATAGGATTAGGGTTAGGGTTTATGGCCAGTGTTAGGGTCAGGCTTAAGGTTAGGGCCAGGGTGAGGGCATGTTCCTGGTATCCTGCTGTTTAGAGAACTCTCCAGAGGGCTCAATTTGGAGTTAGGGCTTTGGGGTTAGTGTTAGGGTTAGGATGAGGATGAGGATTAAGGTTTAGGGTTAGGGGTTGGGGATTAAGTTGGAGTTAGGGGTTAGGGTTAGGGTGTTGGGGGCTAGCAGGTTTATATTAACTAGAGAAGATGTTACTTGAACTGATGGTTTATACTCAGTGTAGTTTCAATAAGATATACACAAGGCTCTTCCCATATGCTTCTAACATATGTTTACAAACACTTATATCTTAATGAAAAAGGTGTCACTTGAAACATGCCATAGAATAGGTCTATTCCTACATGCTTTTACAGATGCATTTACAAACACATATAAATCAATGAAAAAGATGTTACTTGAACAATGGTTTATATACAGTGCATTTTCTTTTTTAAATTTTTTTTTCAACGTTTTTTATTTATTTTTGGGACAGAGAGAGACAGAGCATGAACGGGGGAGGGGCAGAGAGAGAGGGAGACACAGAATCGGAAACAGGCTCCAGGCTCCGAGCCATCAGCCCAGAGCCTGACGCGGGGCTCGAACTCACGGACCGCGAGATCGTGACCTGGCTGAAGTCGGACGCTTAACCGACTGCGCCACCCAGGCGCCCCTATACAGTGCATTTTCAATGAGGTAAGCATACGACTACTCCCATATGCTTTTATGTGTATGTTAGAAACTTTAATGAAATATGATGATACTTGAAAACTGAATCTACAGAGTGTGGTTTCACAGTGTTAGGCATACGACTATTCCCATATGCTTCTATGCATATGTGAGAAACTATAATGAAATATGATGATACTTGAAAAGACTGATTATACACAGTGTGGTTTCACAGCATTAAGCATATGGCTATTCCCATATGCTTCTACACATATGAAGAACTATGTTTTTAGAAAATCTTCAGGAAAAAGTGTAGACCCTTGTATTTCATCCCCAACAAAACTGTTATTCAAATATAGAGGCAAAAGACAGGTATTTATAAGCAAAACTCAAGGAAAATAGCTCACCTCCACCTGTCACCAAAGGCAGAGAAACTTCTTCCAACAAAGGTACCAACAGAGTTAAAGGTTAGTTGTGGATATTAAACAAACTTAAATACAGAATAAGGCTAATAAAACTGTGGAAGTCTTAGTTATCCAATAGGGTACAAATGTTATTAAACCATGATGATATAGACATAACATATATAATAATGTCAGGCAGTGTAGCAGAAGAGGAATACCATAAGTGCATCCTGATTTCCTTACATTTATTGCAATGTGGCCCCCCAAAAATGTGACTTAAAGTTTAAAATCAAGTTATAGAAGTAGAAACATACTGTTTAATGGTATAACAGTGTATAATAACTAAGATTTAAAATAACCACAGTCATGTAATAAAGGGGAGAGCCAAAAGTGGGAAGAAGTAGTAAGATATTAATTTTTCTAATTACTTACAGTGAGGAATCACTATTACTGCCTAAATAAAAATTTTAATCTATTATGTAAAACATTATAAATATTCCAAATTAAGAGAAGAGAAAACATACACAAAGGCACCTACAAAATAAACCAAAAGCCAGATTTTTACAATGAAATACTTTACCAAAACAAAAGTATGAAATCAGAAAAGTATGACAAGATCAAGATCTCAGAAGTTGTAAGATCAAAAATCTCAGTTTTATCAATAAATGTAAATAGGATAAAGCAACCAACTAAAGAAAATCTTCAGACTGGATCCACAAAATCAAAACCCAACTACTCAGACCTTCTATGGAATATTAAACACTTGCTCTAAGCTAATACTTATTTTTGAGGACCTAAAATATAACTGGTTCACTTCAGGAAAAGACATATGCTTATAAGAGGACTGGTGATACATGAAATTTAGGTTCAAATCTGTGAGTTTACTCGTGGGACTACACATTTATCCTATCATAATCTGACCAATTACAGAAGAGTATGTGGAAATAGATATAATCAATATCTTATGTAATCACCATCTTGCCTTCCTGACCCATAGAATGAGAACTATCATGGTAGGAAGTCTGTGAATATCATAATGCACCATCACCAAAACATTAAACCAAAAGTTTTTCTAAATCCAGAAGGTAGTCCAACCCTGAAAAGAATTGAAATACACAAGAGCAGTGATTCCTATTATTTTCCTATTTTGTTTGTTTGATCTGTGCAGATTATAAGCAATAGAGAAAGACAAAGAATTGTCTTAAGTTTAATCAGGTGATATAACAAATATTGTTTATAGTAAAAAATATTGTTCCAAATATAGTCTCTTTACTGAAGCAAAGCAACACAGGCATTTGCACCTGCAAGTAACCCCTGATAGAAAAAGGTGTTTTCTCTCTCCCAATAAGCAGAAACTTTCCAGGAGCAAGTCTGCTTAACAGTGAGAACAATGTACTTTCACCATCCATACTGCCTCAGGTTCTTGAATCATTTCTAGTTCTACTTCTTCCTAGACTCTAACATCTCACTATCTTTGGTAAGGGGAATAATAATTCCTGTCAAAGATGTCCATACTCTAATCCCCAGAACCTGTGAATATGTTAGATTACAAAGCAAAGTATATTAAGGTTGCCAATAAACTGACCTTAAAATAGGGAATTTATCCTGGATTATCCATGTGGTATTAATTTAATCACAATGGTCCTTAAAAGAAGATGAATGGGGGTAGAAGAGAAAACCAGAGAGATGGTAGTGTGAAAATAACTCAGCCCAATATTCCTAGCTTTGAAGATGCAAGGTAGAGGGCCTAGCCAAATAATGCAAACAGCCATTAGAATCTGGAAAAGGCAAAAGGAAGCAGACTACTATAGCCTATAGAAGAAACACAGCACTTTCAACTCCCTGATTTTAGCCCAACGAGACCCATCTTTACAAAATTGTAAGATAATAAATTTGTATTATTTAAGCCACTAAATTTGTGGTAAACTGTTACAGCAACAATAAAAAATTAATACATCATCTAAGAGACAATTATTCTAGAATTCTGGAATGAAATTGGACCACCATCTCAAACTATATACAAATATAAACGATACATACAAATATAATCTGAAACCATTAAACTCCTTATAAGAAAAAATAGGCAGTAAGCTCTTTGACATGGGTCTTAGTAATACTTTTTTGGATCAGTCTCCTTGTACAAGGGCAAAAAATCCCAAAAATAAATAAATGGGATTACATCGAACTACAAAAAATTTTATGCAACAAAGGAAATCATCAATGAAATTAAAAGGCAACCTACTGAATGAAAGTAGATATTTGCAAATCATACATCTGATAAGGGGTTAATATTCAAAATATATAAAGAACTTACACAAGTTAATATCTAAAAAACAAACAAACAAACAAGCAACACAATTAAGAAACAGGCAAAGGGGCACCTGGGTGGCTCAGTTGTTAAGCATCCGACTTCAGCTCAGGTCATGATCTCACAGTTCATGTGTTCGAACCCCACATCAGGCTCTCTGCTGACAGCTCAGAGCCTGGAGTCTGTTTCAGATTCAGTGTCTCCCTCTCTCTCTGCTCCTCTCTCTCCCCCACTCATGCTCTTTCTCTCTCAAATAAACATTTTTTTTAATTTACAAAAAAAAAGAAAAGAAAAGAAATGGACAGAGAATTTAAATATACATTACTCCAAGGAAGACATACAGATGGCAAACAGGCCCATGAAAAGATGTTCAACATCATTAATCGTCAGGGAAATGCAAATCAAAACTACAATGAGATATCAATTCACATGTGTCAGACTGATTATCAAGAAGACAAAAAATAGTATTCTTAAAAAAAATAAAATTTGAACAGATTGGAATTTGGATGATCTAAGAAATTTTTGTTAATTTTTAAGGTGTGATCATGATACTATGAGATTATATTTCAAAAGTATATTTTTTGTCAATTAGCAATACATACTGAAATATTTAGAGATGAAATGATATGTCTATAACTTGTTCCAAATAATATGAGAACAGAAAAGCAGAGGAACATAAAAAGAATTGGCTAGGAATTTATAATTGTTGAAGCTGGGTTTTTTATACTCTTCTACTTCTGCATTTATTTGAAATTTCCATAATTAAAAATAAAATAATAACAGTAGAGGCCAAATAGTAAAGTATCCTCAAAGTGTTATTGGAAAAATAACTGTCAGTCTGAAATTCCATATCAAGCTAAATTGCCATTCAAGAGTGAGGGAGATATAAGGATATTTTCAAGTGAACAGACATTTTGTCACTCAAAATTTTTATGAAAAATCTAAGAAAGGAAGAAGTGCTAGAAACAAGGTAAGCAAAGAAAGCAGTAAACAGTGGATAAATCTAAGCAAACCTGACTGAGGAAACAAATAGTAATAGAGATAATGACTAGGAAAATAATAAAAGTGGCACTAAATACTAAATAATAATAATATGTAAGAAGATGAGAGTGGTGTCTGACAACTTTCTATTCTCATTGTTGGAGGAGTTAAAATGGCAGAAAAGTACAGCTGTATTGAGGTCAGAATACTTGGAACACCCAGGAAATCTATCCGTGGAGTTACAGAAAAATCTCCACAGGTGGAGGGAGATAGCTTGGCAGGACTGAGCTGTGTGTATGTGAATTGGGGGACATAAAACAGAGTGGGCACAGAGGGGAGGGATCCCCTTCTATGGAGAGACAAAAGGGAAAAAGAAGGTGTGGACTGTGGTATTGTGTTAGGACAAGAGAAAAACCTCTGCAGATCAGGACTGGTGAACAAGAAATACGAAGAGTGCCACTCTCTGCTTTGCAAACAGCCATAGGAGCTGAAGATCAAAGTTTTCAAAAGCACTCCTTTCTCCAAACTGGAAGACATGTGCACACTTCCTGTGGGGAGGGAGGCCGGCCTGGGGAGCAGTAGTGACCTCCGGGGCACACTGGGAGAGAACAGTCCCCTCCCTTGAGTACTGTGGGAAGAGGGAATATTGCCCCCCAAGGAAAAACGACCCTGCAGGCGTCTACCTTATCAGCAGGGCTGAGTGGCAAGCCCTCAGAGTGGCTTGCCCCTGAGTGGCATGCCCACTCCTTTAAGACCTCAGGTTTTGAATCCCAGCCAAGCACCCCAGAATGCACTGGAGAACTGTGGGGCAGGACAAACCAGCCACTAGTGCTACTCTGTGAGAGCTGGCTGAACAGCGTGGTTTGAGACACAGGGTCTGGGCAGAGACTGGATGTCGCCATTTTTCCTCTCCCTCACCAACATGGTGAGGCTTCGGGGAAGGGGACAGCTGCCCCCAGTGGAGGCTTGGGCCTGCTTACACCAAACCCCGCCCCTCCATGCCTGGTAACTGCCTATCTATTGGAGTGAGACCAACACTGATCAAACCAGACAGCCTCTTCTCCAGACCAGCACAGCCACTGGTCCCAGGTACCAACAGACAACTGTACTGCAGTTTTGTATGTTAATCTGTCGCTCTTTTCTCTCTCTCTCTCTCTCTCTCTCTCTCTCTCTTTACTTTTCTTTCCTTCTCCTCTCTTTTCTTTTTCTTCCTACCCTCTTCTTTTTTTTCCTTTGGAATCAGGCTCATAGTTTCTGATTTGATTTTTGGCCAGAAAATCTGCTTTGTCTGTTTAATCAGGCATTTTTACTCTATTCTTTTTACACCTTTTCTATAGCTCCTTCTTCTTTATTTTCCTTTCTCTCTTTCTTGATTAAGTCTTATAGTTTCTTTGATTCTCTGTGTGGTCTTTTTTTTCACCCCTTTCATTTTTCTCTTACTATGGGATCAGGTCCCCTGCCCTTTCCTTTTTTCCAGGATTACTTCAATGAGCAAATCAAAGCACACCTGGTGGAAGGTTTAAACAATCCACCACTATGAGTAAGGAAAAGCTTTGTAAAGACAGATCAGTGGGATAGAGCAGCCAAATATGCAACAGCAGAGCGCATGCAACATACTCCAAAAATACTGCCTGAAGTGCCAGGCCCTGGAGAGTGTTTGGCCCCTTTTTAATACAGTAGTTTTCACAGGTTCAGAACACATAAAAAGCTATTAAAACATATAAAAGAAACCTAGCCAAAATTATGAAACAGAAGAATTCTCCTCAAAAGAAATTCCAGGAGGAAAGGACAGCCCGAGAGTTGCTCAAAACAGACATAAACAATATATCAGAACAAGAATTTAGAATAACGGTCATTAGACTAATATCTGGGCTTGAAAAAAGCACATAAGACAGCAATCTATTGCTACAGAGATCAAAGATGCAAGAAATAGTTCACGATGAATTAAGAAATGCTATAAATGAGATGCAAAATAAACTAGATGCAGTGACAGCGAGGATGGAAGAAGCAGAGGAGAGAAGGGGTGAAATAGAAAATAAAATTATGGAAAATGATCTGAAAAAAGAGGGAAAGGAAATTACTAGACCAGGTGGGGAGAAATAGAGACCTAAGTGATTCAATGAAATGAAATAATATCCATATCATAGGAGTTCCAGAAGAAGAAGAGAGAGACAGGGAAAGAAGGTTTATTTGAACAAATTATAGCTGAGAACTTCCCTAATCTGGGGAAGGAAATAGGCATCCAAGTCCAGGAGGCACAGACAGCTCCCTTCAAAATCGACAGAAACAGGTCAACAGCATGACATATCATAATGAAACTGGCAAAATACAAAAGTAAAGAGAGAATTCTGAAAGCAGCTGGGGACAAATGGCCTTAACCAACAAGGGTAGACAGATAAGTGTAGTAGTAGAACTGTCCACTAAAACTTGGCAGGCCAGGGGCGCCTGGGTGGCTCGGTCGGTTAAGCGTCCAACTTCAGCTCAGGTCATGATCTCACGGTCCATGAGTTCGAGCCCCGCGTCAGGCTCTGTGCTGACAGCTCGGAGCCTGGAGCCTGTTTCGGATTCTGTGTCTCCCTCTCTCTCTGCTCCTCCCCTGTTCATGCTCCGTCTCTCTCTGTCTCAAAAATAAAATAAACGTTAAAAAAAATTTAAAAAAAAAAAATAAAAAAAAAATAAAACTTGGCAGGCCAGAAGGGAGTGGAAGGAAACATTCAATGTGCTGAATAGGAAAAATATACAGCCAAGAATCCTTTATCCAGCAAAGCTATTGTTCAGAATAGAAGGAGAGATAAAGGCTTTCCCAGACAAACAAAAACTAAGGAGTTATGATCACTAAACTAGCCCTGCAGGAGATCCTAAGGGGGCACTCTGAGTAGAAAGCAGCAAAGACTACAAAGGACCAGAGACTTCACCACAAGTATGAAACCTGCAGATAATACAATGACACTAAATCCATATCTTTCAATAATCACTCTGAATGTAAATGTACTAAATGCCCCAGTCAAAAGACATAGGGTATGGGGCACCTGGGTGGCTTAGTCGGTTGGGCATCCAACTTAGGTCATGATCTCATGGTTCATGGGTTTGAGCCCCGCATCAGACTCTGTGCTAACAGCTCAAAGCCTGAAGCCTGCTTTGGATTCTGTGTCTCCCTCTCTCTCTTTCCCTCCCCTGCTCACGCTCTGTCTCTCTCTCTCAAAAATAAATAAACACTAAAAACAAAAAAAGACATAGGGTATCAAAATAGATTTTTAAAAAAAAGACCCATTTATATGCTGCCTACAAGAGACTTATTTTAGACCTAAACACACCTGCAGAGAACCATCTATTGTGCTAATGGATGGCAAAAGAAAGCCAGAGTAGCCATACTTATATGAGACAAACTAGATTTTAAAACCAAGATTTTAAAACAAGAGATGAAGAAGGTCATTATATCATAATTAAGGGGTCTATCCATCAAGAAGGGCTAAAAATTATAAATGTTTATGCCCCAAGTGTGAAGCAACCAAATATATATATATATATATATATATATATATATATATATATATATATATATATAAATTAATCACAAACATAAGTAAATGTCTATTGTCATTGTCTTTTTTGGAAAAAGTAACAGTCTTAGTTCGGACTTTTTTACATTAAAATTAGAAATACAGGGGCGCCTGGGTGGCGCAGTCGGTTAAGCGTCCGACTTCAGCCAGGTCACGATCTCGCGGTCCGTGAGTTCGAGCCCCGCGTCAGGCTCTGGGCTGATGGCTCGGAGCCGGGAGCCTGTTTCCGATTCTGTGTCTCCCTCTCTCTCTGCCCCTCCCCCGTTCATGCTCTGTCTCTCTCTGTCCCAAAAATAAATAAAAAACGTTGAAAAAAAAAAATTTTTTAAAATAAAATAAAATAAAATTAGAAATACAAAACACATAAGGCTGGAAATGAGATTTTTTTAAATGGTATCAAATAAAAAGCATGATATATAGAAAGTATAAAATATCATAAACAGACTTAAATACAAATATCCTTCCTGGACAGCTGTATGGCTTTTTCAGTTTACTATCTGCATCTGGAAGTTTCAGGGCCCAAGGGCTGTTTTAATTCTTAAAAGTAAAAATATTTTTTAATCTAAGTTTGAGGTTCCTTTGCTAATATACTACGCTCAAAACCTTAGTAGTTTCTCATCTAGTTGCTTTCTGTATAAGTAACACACATACAAAACTTTTTAAAGTCATAATTTTCGGGGCGCCTGGGTGGCTCAGTCAGTTAAGCGTCCAACTGCAGCTCAGGTCACAATCTCACAATCCGGGAGTTCGAGCCCCGCGTCGGGCTCTGGGCTGATGGCTCAGAGCCTGGAGCCTGCTTCCGATTCTGTGTCTCCCTCTCTCTCTGTCTCAAAAATAAATAAACGTTAAAAAAAAATTTTTTTTTAAGTCATAATTTTCAAATCTGCTTTATTTCTTTGCCTTTTATATTCTGGATACTTGGCCCCTTTCAGACAAATGATTTGCAAATACTTTCCCTCATTCTATAATTTCTTTGCCTAACTCCTATTTCTCCCTCCCTCCCCTCTCATCTCTCTCTCTTTCTCTCTTTCAACTAAATGATGGCAACCTTGACTCTATCTGGAAAAATATATGTCCATACCCTTAATTAGAGTTCTTCCCTGAGTAATTTTCTCTATGTGGGAGTTTTTACTGACACTCTGGTGCTCAAACCTTTCTAAATTCCATTTCTTACCATTTGGAATCTGGAATCAGTTTTTTAAATCCTGAAAGACCTTGAATTTCTGGATTTATTCCCTATCATTTCTTTTTACAAACTGGCCAATTGTTTCCTGAGATTATATCCTTCTCTTAACACTTTGCCAAACTTGGGTAATGAAACTGACCTCCAACTGCAAAAAAACAACATACCGTTATCTAACTTCGGTAAAACGCAGTCATACAGTTTACTATAACTTTATGAAATATACTATGAAACATTTTGTAACTTCCTAACATAGATCTCCATTTTTCCAGTTAGTTTAAATTTTTTGTCATCTACTATCCATTACCCATCATTCACTACCCAGAAGCTCAAAGACATCTATTTTACGTTTATTATGGCAGCACACCACTTCAAAGTTCCAATCTCTATATTGGTCAACTTAGCCTGACCAGGCTATGGAATGGTAATAAATAAAACATTGAAATGTTAACACAATAAAAGCTTATTTGTTTTTCATGTAAAGTTTGGTAAGGGTCACCAGGAGCTCTCATTAAAGTAGTGACTCAGAGATCCAGGCTCTCTCCAACTGGTGACACCATAAACTCAGCTCATGGCTTCTCAGGCTACTGTGGCATCAGAAAAGAGAGATGGAAGGATATCAACTCTTAATTGCCTTGATCCAAAAATTACTCACCTCATTTCTTCTCAACCTCATGAGCACGAGATAGTTAAAATGACCCAGTCTGAATGTTAAAAGGCCAAGAAATATGGGCAAAAGATAGATACTCAGTGAACACTAAAGAACTGCCACATAAAAGGATGAAAAATATATATTTACAGAAAATACTAGCCAAAGGAAAGTTGATGTAGCTATGTTAACATCAGCACAAATAGATTTTAATGGGGCAAAAAAGCATTATTAGGAATAAACAGAGAAACCAGAATGAATGAGAAAGAATGAAGCTGAAACTCTACCTCACAGCATATATAAAAATTAAGTTAAAATGGATCAACAACAAAATTTAAGAGATAAAACAATAAAATTCTTAGAAGAGAAAACAAGAGTAAATCTTCATGACTTTAGATTTGGCAATGGATTCTTAGGTATGTCATCATAAACATGAACAACAAAAGAAAACATAAATGTATTAGATTTCACCAAAATAAAAAACTTTTGTGAATCAAAGGACACTCACAAGTAAAGATAGCCTACTGAGAGAAGATACTTGTAAATCATTTGTCTGAAAAAGGTCTAGTCCCGAATATAAGAAGAACTCTTACAGCTTGACAACAAAAATAACCCAATTTTAAAAACAGGCAAAGGACCTGAACACTCATTTCTCCAAATATATACAAATGGTCAACAAGCACATGAAAAGATGCTCAACATCACTAAACAGTGGGGGAATTCATATCATAGAGACATATCCCCTAGGAAGACTATCATCATAAAAAAACATAAAATAACATGTTGACAAGAATGTCGAAATTTGGAACCCTTGTACTCTGCTAGTAGGAATGTAAAATTGTGCAGCCACCATGAAAAACAATGTGATAGTTCCTCAAAAAATTAAAAATAGAGTACCATATGATGCAGCAACTCCTCTTCTAGAAATATACATGCAAAAGAAGTGAACACAGAGACTCAAACAAGTACAAGTACACATGTGTTCACGGCAGCATTGTTCATAATAGCCCACAAGGAGCTGCAACCCAAATATCTATCTACAGGTAAACAGATAAACAAAATGAAATATGTATTTATCCACTTATATTCCACACAACAGAATACTACTCGGCCTTAAAAAGAAGAAAATTCTGATACATGCTACAACACAGATGAACGTTGAGGGAGTTATGTGAAATAAACCAATCACAAGAAGAAAAATACTCCAGAATTCCAGTTACATGAGGCACCTGGTATAGTCAAATCCACAGAGACACAAAGTAGAATGGTGGTTTCCAAGACTGCAGGGAGAGGGGAAAGAGGAGGTTAGTGTTTAATGAACAGTACATTCTATGCACTGACACGGGATGGCAAGATTCAGAACAGTAGTGTATAAAAAGGGGAGGAAAATAAGAACATACCTAAAATGTTTGCTTGCATCTAAACCACCTCTAATATATGTTAAAATTTTGTGGATTCTTTATACCGTTCTTTGTACCCTGCCATAATGGACCTCTGTCACTGTCAGCACAGCTGACACTGAATTTTTTTTTTCTTTGACAGCAGGACAAATTATTGTCATAGGTATGCCGGATTAGCTATGTTGGAACAAATGGTACGTGAGGAGAATCAGGTTTTTGTTTTTATTTTTGTCTGGATTTTGAGTGGAATTCAAGAAGATTCTAGGGTGCTTCTGAGTACATGATGTGTTGGGGCAGTTTTGTGAGGTGGACGACACACCTGCAGGAAAGGCTGCCCCCAACCCACGTTCAGAGAGGAAGAGATTTGTCCTTGAGTTCACTGAAATGACCTTCCCCTCTCGGAAGTCACTTGTCTATCCCAACAGAACGCCCCCTAAAGGCCGAGTTTCCAGGCTGACCGGCCAAAAGAAACCAGAAGGGAGATCTGAACCGAGTTGGGCCACCGTTTGACAGAAGCAGGAACTCGTTGAAAGAAGGAAAAGAAACACCTTTGCCCAGACCCAGTGTACCAGGGTCTCCGCTGCCTTACCAGGTCCTGATGCCAGCAAGACGCGGAGCCCAACAAGCAGCAGCATTGGGAGGAACATGGTGTGGCTTTGGGGCTCCGACAGTGGACTGGGGCGGCGGCCGTTGGGAGCGCTCTAGGGTCGGCGCCGCGGCCGCTCACACGCGCGCATTCGTGGGGCGAAGATCTCGCGAGGCCGCTGCCACGAATGCTAGTCGCCAGCAGCACGCACCCACCTGGCTCCCGACCTAAATCCCGCGTGCCTGGCCCGAGAGCCTGCAGCTCTTCTGAGGTTGTCCGGACGTCTCTTCGCGCCTGCGGCGTCGCAGTCGCTGTCCACCACTAAACCTTTCTCTTCGTGTTAACAGACCTAACAGGTCTAACGCATTAATTGAACTGTACGCTGTTTTGTATCACACACTTCCAGATGTTTCGAAAAACGTGCAGTACTTTCTGAATTTAAAACTATATGCACGCACACACACTCATATTTACTAAAGCTCGGTTTCTAAACAAACAAAACAACAACAAAACTAGCCAGATGTGTGAAAGACATTCCAAGAAAGGGATAAGTTTTGGTATCTCTGAAAAGAGCTTGCTGTGATTTTTTTTTTCCATGCCTACTGCCCAAATGCGCTGTGTAATCAGGCTGTGTCTACTTTTCTTCCAATCTGGTTCTTCAACAGGCCTTGGCTAGAATTCATGTGTTAGCATTCTCTTGTTCACGAACTTCTCAGTACAGTGACTACTCATTCATTCATGTAGTCAACGAGTTGGAGGAGATTCTTAACCATAGTTGCAGTACTTATGTTCCAGTAGAAAAAATTTCTAAATTCCAAGCCCAGGCTGCCGCCTATTTTCTCTTAACCCCCAATGCTTTGGCCACTCCAACTTCTGGTCTTTCCTGAATAAAAATTGCCTTATTCCCTGGGATACAATGTCTCCTCCCTCTCAGCTTCACCTCCAGTCTCTACCTATATGCACTATCTTTTAATTCTTTTGAAGTCCCAAAGAATGAATTAATCAATCATACTAAGTAACAAAGAGGCACACACAGACTAAAAAGCTCCGTGGAAACCAAAAAGCACACTTAGAGAATTACATCGTAAATTGCCATTTGAGATGCGATTTTGCAGAGGCATAGGACTTCAACAGGGCCATCTAGGCCTACAAAAAGAAAAATATGAGCAAAAATAAGGCAAAAATCTACACCCAGCTTGTATCTCAACAGAAAAGCCAAAACTAGACTCTAGGCAGTAGTTGAGCCAAAAGCTGGTTTCATCTTGCTTCATAGTATTAGAAGAAAAATTACAGTAAGTACTTAGACTTGTCAATTAGTGGTATTTTCAATGAATTCCTGGTTTATTGGTTCTCTTCTTCAACCTTTCCTGTTTCAATCTTTAATAGAGCAGACTTTATATTATTCTTACTGTGTATATAGCTCTCAACGTAAGTTTTATGTCCCATCCAGAACTTATATATCACAGTGCCTAATATGATATCTGCAAGGTGATCAAGTTTCAGTAAACATTTATGGAATTCAATAAAATCTGATTTGTGCTTAGAAAACCTGGATTGTGCTTAACCATATGGTTAAAGACCCAAGCAACTGCTTAAGACAAAGAGAAAATGCAATATCCTGAGCGATATAATTTTGTGAACATATAGTCAAACAGGGATAAAGTTACATATAATTTATCTAATTATTAAAATGTCTTTATCAGATATTAAAGAAGCCCTTTAATATTTGCAAATTTTGAAGTGATATTTATGGCCAAGAAATTTTACAATTTTAATAGCAATCCAGAATAAATCAAGGCCAAACCTAAGTGAAAACCATATACATATGGAAACGCTAGCTGGTGCAGTAGGTTCCTCAAAAAACTGAAAATAGAACTACCCTACGACCCAGCAATTGCACTACTAGGTATTTATCCAAGGGATACAGGTGTGCTGTTTCGAAGGGACACCTGCACCCCCATGTTTATAGCAGCATTATTGACAATAGCCAAAGTATGGAAAGAGCCCAAATGTCCATCGATGGATGAATGGATAAAGAATATGTGGTATACACACACACACACACACACACACACAATGGAGTATTTCTCGGCAATCAAAAAGAATGAAATCTTGCCATTTGCAACTACATGGATGGAACTGGGGGGTATTATGCTAAGTGAGATTAGTCAGTCAGAGAAAGACAAATATCATATGACTTCACTCATATGAGGACTTTAAGAGACAAAACAGATGAACATAAGGGAAGGGAAACAAAAATAATATA
Source organism: Neofelis nebulosa (assembly GCF_028018385.1). Taxonomy (NCBI): domain Eukaryota; kingdom Metazoa; phylum Chordata; class Mammalia; order Carnivora; family Felidae; genus Neofelis; species Neofelis nebulosa. The sequence goes on from NC_080784.1 coordinate 44,869,220, forward strand.
AAAACAGGGAGGGGACAAAACATAAGAGACTTAAATATGGAGAACAGAGGGTTACTGGAGATGTTGTGGGAAGGGAGATGGGCTAAATGGGTAACGGGCACTAAGGAATCTACTCCTGAAATCATTGCTGCACTGTATGCTAATTTGGATGTAAATTTAAAAATTAAATTAAAAAAATTTTTTAAAAAAAGGAAACCATGTACGTAAAAATATATACAAAAGTAAAAGAAGTTAAATGATTAAAGGTTTTTAGAAAAACTTTTTGTCTTTTTTTAATGTTTATTTATTAAAATTTTTTTATGTTTATTCATTTTTGAAAGAGAGAGAGCACAAGCAGGGATGGGTGAGAGAGAGGCGGACACAGAATCTGAAGCAGACTCCAGGCTCTGAGCGGTCACCACAGAGCCCAACGCGGGGCTCGAACTCACAAACGATGAGATCATGACCTGAGTCGAAGCCAGACGCTCAACCGACTGAGCCACCCAGGCGCCCCTAATGTTTATTTATTTATTTTGAGAGCAAGTGAGTGAGTGAGGGAGTGGCAGAGAAAGAGGGAGAGAAAGAAAATCCCAAGTAGGGTCTGTGCTGTCAGAGCACAGCCCAATGTAGGGCTCCATCTCACAACTATCATGACCTGAGCCGAAATCAAGAGTCGGATGCTTAACCAACTGAGCCACCCAGCACCCCCTTTTAGAAAAGCTTCATAAATATTAAAAAATCCAAGGAATTATCTAATTCTGGAAAAAGCTTTGAGTTACATAGTTAAAATATTACCAAGGTTTCAGTGATATGAATTACAAAAGCAAAAATTGAGACAATATGAGAGAAAGACACAAACATTCTAGTCTACATGCATTCAGAGGTTTAAACTGAAAGAATCTTCATTTGGGATTGTTTATACTTTTTTTTTTTTTTTTTTTAATGAACACATTAGGTGCACCTGGGTGGCTCAGTCTGTTAAGCATAAAACTTTGGCTCAGGTCGTGATCTCATGATTCATGGGTTTGAGCCCCACATCACAACTCAGCACTGAGACTTCAGAGCCTGCTTGGGATTCTCTCTCTCCCTCTCTCTCTCTGCCCCTCCCCAACTTGTGCTCACTCTCTCTCCCTCTCTCCCTCAAAATAAATAAACTTGACCAAAAAAAGTAAAAATAAATGAACACATTGTTGAAGATTGTGTTTAATTCATTAATGAGGAAAGTGGTAAGGTATTACACCCAGTTCAATGGAGAATCCAAAGATCAGGAATATCAAAATAAATGTGCCAGTGGAGGCAAAATAGGGAGGGATGTCAGCTCAACCTCTCTCTGCTGGGCAGAATTTACCTTTACATCTATGGACAAGAATTATTTTACATTGCTATCAGTTATCTACAGCTTAAAGCTGTAAAATAGTTCTATAGAATCCTATAGCTAGGAAGGGTAAATTCTCTTCTAGAGTCTAGACTCCAGACAATGCATAGTTTTCCACTGAAGTGGAAACTATATGTCTCTATCCTACTGTTCTTTTAAATATTTTTTTAATTTTTATTTATTTTTCAGAGAGAGAGAGAGACAGAGAGAGAGAGAGGGGGAAAGACAGAGAGAAAGCACAAGGGGGGGAGAGGCAGAGAGAGAGAGACACACACACACACAGAATCCAAAGCAGGCTCCAGGCTATGAGCTGTCAGTACAGAGCCCAATGCAGGGCTTGAATCCACAAAGGTGAGATCATTACTTCAGCCAAAGTTGGACTCTCAACCAACTGAGACACCCAGGCACCCCATATCCTAACATTCTTTTAATGGACTACCTGGCCCCTGAGTATTTATCCACCCATGTCCTATGTGCAATTTTTAATATATACCAAATTGTTAAAACAGTGTACCATCTTCAAAGAACTGAAATATCATTCTTCTTCAAAACTAATCTGTTTTCCTTTAATAACAAAAAAGCTACTGCGCACAATTTAGCAGAAATCTGAAAATTAGTGACATAATATCTGTAAAAGTTTGACTAGTAGTTTTATCTAAAACTAATATGATGTTTTAATTAATAAGCTTATAAACAGCTGGGTAATTAGAAAGTTACTGGGTGACAGAAAACAGAATTTCAAGTATTTTATTTATTGTAAATGTTATATTTGTATATGTATATATACACAAAACAAATTTTTTTGAAAAACTAATGAAATTCAGTTAATAAACCTATTATTAAACTTTATTATGAAAGGTTATGAAAAATTTTTAAGTGTTCAAAATTTTACCATTCATATCATTTTTTTCCAAAGTAAAAATTCATTTTTTTTACACAGCTGGAATAACTACTACACACCACACTTGCTTTTTTGCATTTATCTAAGAAAACCTTTTCTAACTTCTTTTCTCCAGCCTAATTTCTTTGAAAACATTAGTATCAACAGAGACATGATCCAGCACACCTTAGTAAATGTAAACATTCTAAATTATATTAATAGCAAGCTTTGAAGTTTCAGATTTTAAAGTGCTCATAAAATTCTCAAGTGGTTTTATGATATCTCAATTTGACTGAAGATATTATAAGAGCTCCTGCTTTATTACAGCCATGTATCAACAGCATATCTGATTAGTTCTATTAAATACTCCGTACCTTAAAGTTTCATTTATTTAAAATAATGCTATTGTAAAAGAATTCCATGCTTTAACATGATTCATAATAGAAATTCTATTATTAAATTAATTTTTCTAATATTCACTATCCATAGATAAATCCATAGACTCTATTATCCTTAGAATCCATAGAATCATTTATCCATAGAATGATCATAAAAATAGAAGACAATAACTGTATGTGAACACACACATACAAACTTTTAGTATGCTTTGTACTTCCAAAATAAGATTATGATCTCTTAATTGTGGGTTTTGCCCATTCTTCTGAAGACAAAGTGTTCCTTTATTTGTGAAGTGAATGAGATAGACAAGATTATAGCATATGATGATTATTAGTCCGTGCAAGATGAAAAGTATTAGGTATTATTGACAGCTAATTAGTTTTCACAGGTATTAGATTATCACGTGTTCAACCAGAAACTACATTAATGACAACTAAGGTCAAAATTCAGAATTACACTTAAGTGCTTAATGACGAAACTTAAACCAATACAGTTAATTTAAGAGTCATTACAATAACATGTTTAAAGTAACATAATCCACGTTCAGTACATTAACATCACGGAACGACTGAATAAAACTTATTCAGTGATGGAAATGGAAATGTTATTCTAGATTCCCTGGCTTTACTGTGTTTCGTAGATTTCTCAATTGCCACTACTCGATTTCTGTTTTTCTATGTTAGTAAAGTTTGTTTCATGGTATTTTGTTGTCATTCATAGTTGCAGCAGGAAGAAAGGCTTTTCAAGAAAATATCAGGAAAAAAAAAGGATTATCTTAGTTCCCTGAAGATATCTGCAGAAGTAAAGGAAAAAAAAAAATCAAGTGAGGGAACTATATAAAGGAGGTGCAGGTGCAGGACGAGCAGGAATTAAATTTCCCTGAGATGATACTTTCGGTTGTGGTGGAGGTGGCCTGTAAGAGGAAAAAAGACAGTTAATCATGTGTTTCAACTACATGAAATAATACTACTTCATTACAAGCCCAATGTAACACCATCTGTAACACTGCTAACAATTCTGAAGAGTACATTATATTCTGAGATTATTATTCATCTGATATGCAATGGCTAAAGACAAAAACCAGCGCGTAAAATGGAGTAACTACCACAAAGTAATGCTATTCTATAATCAAAAAACATTGTATGAAGGTTCTGGCTTATATATTTTTAAATATAACAGCACATGAAGTTGAAAAGACAAACTGCAAAACACACACGAGGTCACTAGCTCCCTGTTTACATAAATAGAGCTGAAATTCCAACTTCCTCAAAACATTACATCCACTCTGAGAATTAAACCTGCTATGACTTCTATACCTGTCCTTAACCTCTCTACCCTTCCTTACCCTCTTCATCTAATTCTAGTATTACTCTACTCCAATAACACACTACCACATTACTTGATGAATATCTGTCTCACGATTTATGTATTCTTCTCTTGATGCACAGCTGGATTTCAATGAACTCTTTATTACATAATAAAGATTATACATGAGGACACTCCCCAGTGTTGCAATTCAATTGTAATTTGAAGGACTTTTGGAGGTGGGAGGGGTAAGATGCATTTTATATACTGCAAAATATCGTAATAAATGCTCCTTCTTTCTGATTTTAAGCCCATCTATTGAGAACTGAAAGATTTTAGTTCTTGTGTTTTTCAGGTCTAGAATTTCCATATAATTCTTTTATTAAAGTTTGTAGTTCTGTGCTGAAATTCTCAATCTTGACTATTAATTCTGTGACATAATTATTACAGTTATTTTAAAGTCTGTGTCTGATAGTGCCACTCACTGGATTGCCCTCTGAGTCTGTTTCTGTGGTCTATTGCTTCTCTTGTTTTAGACACATTGTCTTTTCTTGTGTGTCTGCTTTTGTGATGAGGGGCCAAACATAAAAAAAATCATAGAAATAAAGTTGAGGATCTAGTTTACCCTTATTGCTGGGTCCCAACACAAAACCTGGGATGTTTGCCAGGGTACTTCCTCTTTGGCAGGGCTTCAGTTTTAGTCCCCTCAACCCTGTGAATTTGTTGAAAGCTCTCCTCAGTTTCCTAGTCTCTCCGTTCTCATTTTCAGAATAGGTAAATATGTCCAGGACAGTAAAGTGTTCCCCAAAAGATGGAATTATCTCCAGACTGCCTTCTTCTCCTGGGCCCCATACTTCCTCATTTCCTTGGTAGTTCTCTCATGCCTTCAAACACATATTTTATTACACACTGTCTAGCTTTTCTAGCTGTTCCTAATAGGAGGGGCTGGTCTAACCCATCTGGTTTGCCATTGCTGGGTACTTTAAAGGCCCTTGCTTCTGAAACTTACATACACCAAAGGTTGCAGCACCATTTGCTTGTCCTATTCAGACTTCTTTAAGATTTCATTTTGACACTGCACTAATATGACAAAATTTATATCAAAAGATCTTAAAAGCTTCTCTAAAAATTAGATTCGATCTAAACTGTTGATAATAAATAGCTTGTGCTAAATTAAATACAAGGGGAAATATTAGACATTAACCCTGGGTTTTATTCTGCTTAAGTAATCTAAGTAAATTCACTTCAGACCTTGATGGGAACTGCTGAGGCTGCTTGGCTGCATAAGTTGGTACTGGAAATTTGTTTGCATATATAGGCTAAAAAAGGAAGAAACAGTTATTACCACAGTGCACTCATAAATTTATTTTCTATACAGTTTATTTTCCATATGAAAGTAATCAATATATTTAAAATTAATGAATAGATTGGGGCACCTAGGTGGCTCAGTCAGTTAAGCATCTAACTCTTGATTTCGGCTCAGACCATGATCTCACACTTTGTGAGATAGAACCCTGCACTGGACTCTGTGCTGACAGCATGGAGCCTGCTTGGGATTCTCTCTCTCCCTCTCTCTCTGAATCCTCCCATGCACACTATCACTCTCTCTCAAAATAAATTTTAAATAAATAAATAACATTAATAAATAGATGACTTACGATGCTGACATTTAAAAATATTTTGCTTATTCAACATTTTGCCACTGAATGTGGACTACTTAATTCTTTTAAGGTTATTTTTTTTAATTCAATAATACTAAACTATTATAATCTTGGTTTAATCAACTACATTAGTTAAAAGGTAACATGTTTCCTATTTCAATATATTTTAAATAAAAATTTCCAAAAATGTATTGCCAAACATGTATAGTACCTAACTGGTATTGTAAATAGTCCTAATTTACAACACTTAATTTTGGAATTCATGATATTCTTCCTTGACAAGATAGTTGAAATGAAGTTTTACAATAAAGTGAGAGTCTAAAGCAAATAAGAAAGTAAACAGATAAGCCTCAAATAAGAAAGTAAAAGTAAGAATATTTTTTACACATCACATTTACGTTAGGAAAAGTTAGGGAAGATCAGATGGAATTACTGAATCACCGATAATATGATCCTGACCAAGATGTTGTCTACTAACTGCTGTTATTTTCTAAAGCTCTATGAGTGACAAAATATGCACAGTGTTGGAGAAGACCTTGAACATTCTCTGGGTCCTGCTGTGGAACAGGTGGTCTATTTTTGGCCCCATAAAATGATTTGCTTTTATTGCGAAAATGGAGAAGGGATGCAAGAAAACGTCTCCATCCCTTTCCATTAACCCATAGAAGCAGCACTTTAAAAGGATAGTTCAACTCCACTTCTTGGAATTTATTTGACATATACTTTTACACGTATGCACAGACCTATACAGAAGGATGCTTGATGCTGCATTTTTTTATGGTAACAAGATTGGAAACAACCGGTTTTTAAATCTGTGATAAATCCATAAGATGGAATGGTATAGATATACAGTTACTAAAAACAATAGGATACAGGCTTATTACTCACCAACAGTAGACTAAAATGTTCTAAGTAGAGAACACCTAAAATGCTGGTTAAAATATTAATAGGTATTTTTTAATGCTTGAATGAATTTCTAGGGAGTAAGAAATATCTTAAAGACCCAAAACAGTAAAAGTATGAAAGAGTCCAGAGGATGTAGCAGCATTGGTCCTATGAATGTCTTCCATCCTTGGTGAACTACATTATATGTTTTCAAATAATACATAGATCTAGAAGACAAAACCTGGAGCCTGAGTTGGATGGAATGCTGAATCTAAGACCTAACATAAAAAGCCTAGGCCCCTGAAGGGCAATGTCCTCACTGGATTAACTCAGTGAAGAAACACCTGTCCCGAAGAACAGTGGGGGAACTGCCTAAATAGACGGTGGTGGTGGTAGAAGGGGAATAAAAGAAAATAATCTCTGTGGGTAATTTGTAACCACATACCCATCCTCACAAGGGTTTGGGGGGCCAGAGTTCATAACACTTGTGCGGCCCAAAATACCAACAAAAATTTTAATTTAGAGAAGCTGAAATTGACCCCAGGCATGTGGCCAAGGGAAATATACACACTCTCTGTAGGAACTCTATAATTCAGGACTGAAATAAAATTTCATATAAAATTCTCCCATATAAAATTCCAGAGAATATGAGTTTACAATCAGTATCACAAAGCACACTAACAAATAAGCCACTGTAAGAATCAGTAGAAATAACAAACCAAGACTGCACACATTAAAATGATCAGATAAAGGGGCGCCTGGGTGGCGCAGTCGGTTAAGCGTCCGACTTCAGCCAGGTCACGATCTCGCGGTCCGTGAGTTCGAGCCCCGCGTCAGGCTCTGGGCTGATGGCTGGGAGCCTGGAGCCTGTTTCCGATTCTGTGTCTCCCTCTCTCTCTGCCCCTCCCCCGTTCATGCTCTGTCTCTCTCTGTCCCAAAAATAAATAAAAAACGTTGAAAAAAAAAAAATTTTAAAAATAAAAATAAAAATAAATTAAAAAAAATGATCAGATAAAGCACAAAAAGTAGGTATTTTTATATGTTTAAAGAAATGAATCCTTTAAAAAAAAAAAATGAAGCTACAAGAAACTATCAAAAATAAGTGGCAGATCTGAATCTAATTTATGTAACAATGTATCTAAACACAAGCAGAAGAGAAAAATGACATGGGGCAAGAGGGAAACTAAATCAGCCCAAAAAAATAGAAGAGGATTTGTGGTGTGGGAAGAAAACAGAAAGAAAAAAAAAAAAAAACAGGAAAATTAAAGATCATAAAGTAATATGGTAGAAAAACTACATTAATAATTGCAATCAACATAAAGTCTCCAGTTAAAAGACAAATATTTTGGGGGCGCCTGGGTGGCTTAGTTGATTAAGCGTCTGACTTCGGCTCAAGTCATGATCTCACGATTCGTGGGTTCAAGCCCCGCGTTGGGCTCTGTGCTGATGGCTCAGAGCCTGGAGCCTGCTTCCGTCTCCCTCTCCCTCTCCCTCTCCCCTTCTCCCTCTCCCTCTCCCCCTCTCCCTCCCCCTCTCCCCCTCTCCCTCTCCCTCTCCCAAAACTAAATAAACATTGGGGCGTCTGGGTGGTTCAGTCAGTTAAGCGGCAGACTTCAGCTCAGGTCACAATCTCACGGTGGGTGAGTTCAAGCCCTGCGTCGGGCTCTGGGCTGATGGCTCAGAGCCTGGAGCCTGCTTCTGATTCTGTGTCTCCCTCTCTCTCTCTGCCCCTCCCCCGTTCATGCTCTGTCTCTCTCTATCTCAAAAATAAATAAAGGTTAAAAAAAAAAAAAACTAAATAAACATTAAAAAAAAATTTTTAAGACAAATATTTTTTTTAAATTTTTAAATAAAATATTGTGTTTATAAGAGACAACATTAGGACAAAAAAATTACATGTAACAGATATAAGCTAATATGAAACAAAAATAAAAAGCTGATATTGCTGTATTCATATTTCAAAAATGGATTTGAGAAGAGAGATGATCTTTCCCAATTTCATAAATAAGGACTCTGACTACCAACAGCTGAAAACCTTTAAAAACAGCTATCAGGAACTGCTTTAAGTACTTCTCACAATCAACATGAAAGATGTCACTGGAAGAACATGGAGAAATATTTAAATATGCCAAGGGGGGCGGCTGGGTGGCTCAGTTGGTTAAGCATCCGACTTCAGCTCAGGTCATGATCTTGTGGTTCATGGGTTCAAGCCCCACATTGGGCTCTGTGCTGATAGCTCAGAACCTGGAGCCTGTTTCAGATTCTGCCTCCTCCTCTCTCTCTGCCTCCTCCCTGCTCCCTCTCTCTCAAAAAATAAATAAACATCAAAAAAAAAAAAAAAGGTTTTTTTAATATGCCAAGGAAACTGAAAGCTTTCCCACCAAGATCAGGAATATAAGGATGCTTGCTTTTACCACTGCTATTCAACATAGTACTGGAAGATCTAGCCAGAGCAACTGGACAAGAAAATTATGGAAATAAAAGACATCCAAGTCAGAAAGAAGTAAAACTACCTCTATTCACAAATAACATGATCCTATGTAACAGAAAATCCCAAAGGGTCCACAAGAAAGCTACTAAAGCTAATAAATGAATTCAGCAGAGATACAGGAAGTAACATGAACATGCAAAATCCGCAATGAAAAATCCAAAAAGGAAATTAAGAAAGCAGTTCCATTTACAATAGCATCCAAAAGAATAAAACACCTAATAATAAACTTAACCAAGAAGGTTGAAGACTTGTATAGTGAAAATTACAAAACACTGCTGAAAGTAATTAAAGTAGACCTAAGTAAATGCAAAGACAACTGGTGTTCATGGGTTCAAAGTCTCAACACTGTCAAGATATGTCAATACAACCCAAAGTGATCTACAGATCCAACACAACACCTATCAAAATTCTGCCTTTTTTGCAGAAATGGAAAAGTACATTCCCAAATCATATGGAATCAAAGGGGCCTTAAGTAACAAAAAAATCTTGAAAAAGAAGAAAAAAGTTGCTGGACTCACAATTTGCAATTTCAAAACTCATTATAGCTCTACAATAATTAAATCATGTAGAACTGCCATAATGATGGAAATACGGTCCAAATGAATAGAACTGAGAGTATAGAAAGAAACCTATACATCTATGGCCAACTGCTTTTCCACAAGGTGCTAAATCTACTCAATGAAGAAAGAATAGTCTCTTCAACAAATAGGGCCAAGACAAATAGATTTCTACATGCAAAAGAATGACATTGAACCCTATTTCATATCATATACAAAAATTACTCAAACTGGATCAAAGACCTAATAAAAAGAACAAATATCATAAGCCTCTTAAAACATACAAGTAAATATTCATGACCTTGGATTTGACAATAGATTGTTAGATATGACATCAAAACACGAGCAATAAAGGGAAAAAAAGATAAATTGCACTTCATAAAAATTAAAATCTTTTGTGCACCAAAGGATATTATCAACAAAGTGAGAAGACAGAATGGAAGAAAATATCTGCAAATCATATATCTGGTAAAGTGTTAACATCCAGAAGTTCAAAACATTTGAAGTAATATCATATATTTTTTAGGGATATATGCATATGAAAAAAAAGGATATTATCCTAGTATTCCCTAAAACACTCAGAGGAACAGTGTTTACTGTTCCATTACTGAGACAATTAGGCCTATTGCAGAAGCTCAGCACTAGGTCTTTGGCCACATGCCCTAGGGAAGCCAGGCATTAAAAACAGAAAGATAGCAGACACAGAAAAACACAGTGACAGTATAGATCCCATGTCATTTCCCAATCTTGATTTCAGGACAAAGCATTCCTAATGTCTACATATCTTCTCCCGACTTCTCTGAGCCAGGGACCCTACCCAGAGACCACACTCTTAAATTATAAAGAAATCATCAATGCTTATTTCTATATCCATGTAACAATAATTTTTTTTCATTTTTAGCAATGTGATACCATAATAAATTTTGTTTGTTTGTCTGAAACTTACAGCTTCTCTGGGAGGAGTCACTGAAGAAACAGGTCGAGGAACACTCGCTGGCTGTCTAGAAGCTTTCGCTTGATTTTTGCCATCTGATCTGAAAGAGACAATTACTTTTCAGCCAAGGTAAGATTGGAACATTTCTACATGATATGTAGAAAATGACATTGCATTTTTTCAAATATAGAATAATGATGTCTGCAGTGGTGGTAATGATGATCATGATGATAATTAAAACTTTTATGGCACTTTTAACCGCTTTCACGTATTTTCAATCCTTACAGCACTGGAAAGTTTTGTTAACTCCACTTTACAATTAAATAAACTAAAATTCTAAGAAACTATAAAATTTGGCCAACTAGGCCAGTGTTTCCAAACTTTTCTCTTCAGGCGTTCCTAAAAGCAAAAAGCAAATGCATATTCTTAGGCTGAATACACAAAACGTTAAGTAGTCACTCTAAAAATTAGGAAGTCCAAGAGGAGCAAACAAGCTGGTTGGAAAGATACCAATTAAATTTTAGACATGCTAAGGTAACAGCAAGTCAGCTCAACAGAGATGCATAGGAGAGAGCTATGATTATGGAACTAAAATTTCAGAGATGCAGACTGGAGAATTATCTATGGATTGGTCAGTTTGAGTGTGGCAGGAAGTAAGAGAAAGAAAGAATAGGAGATAAATCTGTTTTAGAATACGTTAAAAATTAAAACTCACATCAGAGTACTCTATCAAAATATATTAAATAAGAAATCATTATCATGATAAACTATTTTTATTAGAATAAAAACTCATTTTTAAATAATTACATTATGCTAACAATGGACTATGGATTTTGTTAACAATCTCCCATTTAATCCTCATATCAACCCTAAGAGACAGGTAATATTATCCCTATTTCAGAGGAAATAAACCAAAGTTCAGAGAGCTTTATTTATTATTCCAGTTCACAATTCTAGCATATGACAAGCTAGATCTTAGATCTGATTACAAGGCCAGTATGCTATATGTTATATTCGAACATGTAGTATGTTCTATTCGAAAGCCAACATGTTAGAAGTGATAGTTGAGAGACAGTCGTGCAGGAGTCCAACACATAGACCAGAAATGTCAGGTGTCTGAATTATAATAGCCCTTCCTTCCATCAAAACTAATTTCTTAAAAACTTATGATTCACAAAATAGGAGTGCATGGTGATTCAGTTGGTTAAGCAACCGACTTTGGTTCACTTCATGATCTCACTGTTTGTGAGTTCGAGCCCCGCGTCGGACTCTGTACCGACAGCTCAGAGCCTGGAGCCTGCTTCAGATTTCTATGTCTCCGTCTCTCTCTGCCCCTACCCCACTTATGCTCTCTCTCTCTCTCTCTCTCTCTCTCTCAAAAATAAACATTTAAAAAAATTATAATTCACAAAGTATGTTTTCAGTATTAAATATTCTTCCTTTATGATAACTGATACTTGAAATATACATGGAAAAAAATTTTTGACATTTACATTTTTTATCTTTCACCCATATTTTAACATCTAATTAAGAAGCTCAAGTCAGAAGCTATAGCCCCAAATGATACTTACCCGACTATCAGAAATCAATGTCAAACAAATGAAGCCTAAGGGCCATTTTCAGTAGCATACAGGCTGGTCATTATAATCTTTTCCCTCACCATTATAAGAGGTGGCTGAATCACCACTATCCTTTAACCTCTGCTAATTATGTCAAAAAAATAGAAAGAACCCTTAGAACTCTATTTTTAAACCAACCTCTATGATATGACTGTCATCATTAATATTTACTTTAAATTCTTTATTATGAATTTAAAAGAAAAAAATTTAAGTACTCATATGTTTGTGATCTCTTCTTTCTGAAGTAGCTTTTCCATAGTTGATCTCTTTTGATGAAGACAAAAGCAGCAAACACAATAAGGGGAACAATTACAAAGAAGAATACCAGAAGTCCATCTCTCAATGCAGTACTCTTTTCTAGAGAAAAGAATTTTATATTAATGATCATTAAATTAGAAGTTAACACATATTAACTAAAACATACTAGGTGATTATAAATGTTTTACATTAATTTTCACATTGTTCAAAAGTCAAACTGACAGAAACAATTCATTGAGAAGTCTTGCTTATATCTCTTCCCTAACTACTTCATCTTTGCCTTTCCATTAGATAACCACTTTCATTGGTTTCTTACAGTATTCCTTCATGCAAACATAAGCAAAAATAAAGTATGCTTTTATTGCCAACCCTTTCTTACACAAAAGGTAGTATATCATAAACACTATGGAGCACATCCATTTTTTTTTTTTTTTTGCTTCTATGTACATCTTCCCAAACCATACAGAGGACCACCTCATTTTCTATACAGCTATACAAAACTCCATTACAAGGATGTCCTACAGTTTATCTAGCCAGTGCCCTATCGATACTTTTATTTTTCCTATCTTTTGCTATTCTAAAAAAAATGCTATAATAAATAACCTTGTACATATATCATATCATATTGATACAGCCATATGTATAGAATAATTTTGCAGAAGTAGAATTGCTGTATCAGAGAGTAAAGGCATTCATCATTTTTTAAGGCACTGTTAAACTGTCCGCCACAGCGGTGGTTACAATTTAGCATGCCAGCCAGCAATATATAAGAATTCCTCATTGTATCACCCATAGAGTCAACCTTCTGCATTTTTGCCAACCTGTTAGGTGAAAAATTGTACCTTATATGATTTTAATTTACATTTTTTTTTATATTATGAGGAAAACAACTGTTCACATGTAAGGAAATACTGTATTTCTTTTTCTATCCAATCTATTTTTCTATTGGACTATTGGTTTTTTTCTTCTCAGTTTCTAAAGGTTCTTTATACATTAGGAAACTAGCTTTGTCTGTGATATGAGTTGGAAATATTTTTCCTATTTTATCATTTGTCTTAGGATCCAATGCTTTTCTCTATGCATACATTTATTGTTTTTAGGTATTTAATTTTATCAATATTATTTTTTCTGGTTTCTAGGTTGTAAGTCTTATTATAAATCTTAAAAATTCATTAATTCATATTAATTTGATATATATGCCATGTTCATTAGGAAAAGAAAAAACATACTAAATATAAACAGCAGTGGTAAAGTATAAAGTTGTCTATAAAATATTAAGTTTATAAAAGTACCAAAACTTTCTGTTAAAGCTTGTATGAAACTACATGAAATAGAATTCAACCCAATTAAAAATAAGAATATAAAAAATTAAAGTCAGTTTGATGTCTCATTTCATACCTACTAATGAGTAGACAGAATTTAAATTAAAGCAACCAACACTGACAAGGTTATATTGAAACTGATACCTTCATACTATCAGTGACATTAACGTAAATTCATTTGGAATTGTGGTCAAGAACCATAAAAAGGATTCTACCTTCAACCTAATAAGCTCATTACTGGCAATCTATCCTTCAACTGGAAAAAATGCATAAGTATTAGTATGTTATCAGTGCATATCAAAAACTTAGAAACCTAATGTCAAATAACTAGAAAACAGCTAAGTCAAGTTATAGCACACCCACTCAATGGAATGATAAAGAGCCACTGAAGTCCATAGTTCCAACTTTCCACTTCTAGTCAAGATGGAATAACAGGGACCAGCAGGGACCAGATTTATCCTGTGAGCTAAAATAACCAGAAAACCAGGCAAAATACATTAAGCAACAGTTTTCAAGACATTGGGCACATCAGGTAACAAAGAAAAGTGATCCCTGAGAGAAAACAAATAAGGTGAGCTTTGCTGCTCAGGGAAAGCTAACAGATCATAATGACAGTGAGGGAAGCTCAGTGGTCTCCTTGAATTGAGGAGATGGAGCTGGTTGTCTGAGGAGGCCAAGGCAGCTAGAGTTCATGGAGCAAAGTACTGGACAGGAGAGCTACACAGACAGAACTTAAAAGATCTGCAAAGGGCCCCTCTCAAATATTTAGTTGAGTACTGATCAATGTATGCATGTAAAGAAAACACCTGAAGCCAGAGAAAGAATCCTCTAAAAGGATCAGTGGGAACAAACCACACAGGTCACATAGAATGAGGAAGAGTGCCTCTTCCTACCATTCACAGTAGAAAACTTCATCATCAATGTGGCACTGAGTGGAATAAACAGAAGGCTTTTTGCCTCAGTAATGGGACAAAATTAGCCCTAGACTAATTGCTGTTCAAGTCCTGCTTAATAGAGCTTAAAAGCAAGACCCAGAAGGATCAAACTATGTCCAAGTAACAACAGCACTCAAGAACAAAGTTCATCAATAGAAATCCCAAAATACCTAGTATCCAACAAGGCAAAATTCACAGTTACTGGCATCTAGTAAAAAAAAAAAAAAAAAAAATTACTGGGCATGCAAAGAAGAAACATATGACTCAAAATGAGGAGAAAAATCAAGAAAATGATACAGATGATAGAATTAGTAGACAAAAACACTGTAATTTATTATAATTGTATTACAACTATATGTTCAAGAAGCTAAAGATTGAACACGCTACGTAGAGATATGAAACTAATGAAAAAACTAGAACTTATAGAAATAAAAACCACAATGTCTATGATAAAAACACACTGGATGGAATTAATGGCAGATCAAACATCAGAGAATAAGAGTGAATTTGAAGAATAACAATAGACTATTTGAAATTAAATACAGAGAATAAGGAATTTAAAAAAAAATCAAGGCAAAACAGTGAAATGTTAAAGAACTCCAAGTAACCAAATATATATGCAACTGGAGTCCTGAAGAACAGGAAGAAGAAAGACAGAAAAAAATATCTGAAGAAATAATGACCACAATCTTTCCAAATTTGAAGGAAACTATAAAAGCACAAATCCAAAAATTGCAACAAATCCCAAACACACCAAGGCACATTATAACCAAATACTAAAAACCAGAGATAAAGAGAAAATCTTACAAGCAACCAGACAGTGAAAAAGACACCTAAAAAAACAAAAGACCAAAAAAGAAAAGATGATGGCCAATTTCTCAGGAAAAGCAATGGCGAAAGACAATGGAGAAACATCTTTGAAGAAGTAGAAGAGGGAGGGAAAAACTGCCACCCTTTCATAATATAAAGTTAATAAATGTAAATTAATAATAACTTTACCCAGTTATTATTCAAGAAAGAAAGCAAAATAAAAACTTTTTAAGATACACAAATGCTAAAAGTATTTGTCACTGGTAAAGCTGCATTACAAGAAATGTGAAAAGAAGTCCTTCAAGCAAAAATTGAATGATACCAGATGGAAATATAATTTTCAGAAATGAAGACCACCAGAAATGGTAATTATGTGGGTAAATATAAAGACCTTTTCTATCATTTAAACCTCCTTAAAAGATAACCAACTGTTTAAAGCAGAAATAATAACAATGTATGGTAGGGTTTATAACATATGCAAAATACGACGGCAATAGCACGAAAGCCAGGAGGAGAGAAAGGGAAGCAACGGAGTAAAGTGGAAAGTATCACATGAAGCGGGACTGTGATAGAAAAATAGCAATATGATAGATTTAAACCCAAACATCAATAATAAAATTAAATGTAAGTGGTCAATGGGGAGCCTGGGTGGCTCATTCGGTTAAGCGTCCAACTTCAGCTCAGGTCATGATCTCATGGTCTGTGGGTTCGAGCCCCGTGTTAGGGCTCTGTGCTAAGCTGCTCGGAGCCTGGAGCCTGCTTCAAATTCTGTATTTCCCTCTCTCTCTGCCCCTCCCCGCTCACACTGTCTCTCTCTCTCTCTCAAAAATAAATAGCATTAAAAAAATCTTTTTAATTAAAAAAAATAATAAATGTAAGTGGTCAAAACAACTCAATTGAAATGCAAAGATTGGCAGACTGACAAAAAAAAGCAAAACCAAACTATATCCTGCCTACTAGAAACCCACTTTAAATACAAAGACACAAGTAGATTGAAAATAGAATGAGAAAGGATTTCCCATGCTGATTAATCAAAAGAAATCTGGAGTAGCTATATTAATTTCTAATTGCAAAGCACTGAATATTAACAGGTATAAGGAGAGCTACTTCATAATGATAAAGGGATCAGTTTGTCAACAGAACAGAGCTTCACATTACATGGAACAAAAACTGACAGAACTTCCATGACAAACAGGCAGATTCACAGTTATAACAATACCAGAGATTTCAATATTCCTCTCTCAAAATTGACAGAACAGGTATACAGAAATCGGTAAGGAGATACAAAACTTAAACATCTGTCAACTAACATGAACTAATTATTTATAAAACACTCTAACCAATGATAGCAGAATGCACATTCTTTTCAAGTGTACATAAACTAATTATTAAGATAAACCACAATCTGGAACATAAAACAAGTTTTGGAAAATATACAAGTATTTGAGTCATATAAACTATGTTCCTGACTACGGTGTAATAAATGGAAAATCAATAACACTAAGGTATCTAAAAATCCCTCAGATACTTCAAAGCAAAGCATTTTTTAATAATTCATGAGTCAAAGAAAAAAAATAAAAATACATTAGAAGTTAGGTTGAGATGAATTAAAACAAAGGCACAACATATCAAAATTAGTGGGATACAAAAAAAAAAAAAACAGTTCTTAGAGGAAAACTGATAGCACTACAACACCTATATTAGAAAAGAAAAAAGGTTTTGGGGTGCCTGGGTGGCTCAGTTGGTTAAGCGTCCAACTTTGGCTCAAGTCAGGACCTCAGGGTTTGTGAGTTAGAGCCCCGCATCAGGCTCTCTTTGCTGTCAGTGCAAAGCCCTCTTCGGATCCTCTGTCTCCCTCTCTCTGCCCCTCCCCCGCTCTCTCACAGGAGCACTGCCTCTATGTCTCTCTCAAAAATAAATGAACACTAAAAAAAAAAGCAAAGCAAAAAGGTCTCAAATCAATTACCGCATCTTTTACCTTAAGAAACTAGAAAAAGAACCACAAATGAAACCCAAAGTAAGCAGACCAAGAGAAAATATTTACAAAGGATATATGTCAGAAAGGACTTGTATCCAGAATAAGGAACTCAAGAAGACAACCTAACTAAAAACCGGACAAAAAGATTTGAACAGACACTTCACCAAAGAAGATATGTGGATGGCAAATAAGTGAACAAAAAAAATGTTCATCATTAGTAATCAGAGAAATTCTATTACACTAGAAGGCTAAAATTAGCCATCTGCTAGAAGGGCTAAAATTAAAAAGACTGACCACACCAAGTGTTGAAGAGGACGTGGAGAAATTAGAGCCCTCCCATGCAGCTGGGGAGAATATAAAGTGGTACAACCACTTGGGGAAACAGTTTGGCAATTCCTTAAAATGCTAAACATAAGCACACTCTATGAACAACCATTCTACTTTGTAATTACCCAAGAGAAAGCAAGCATATATTCTCACTAGGAAGACACTGGTGAACAAGGAGCTCATTCATAGTCTATCAGGGGAAAAAAAAATTAGTAACTAATTACTACAGAATGTGATAGTGCTTACAATAAAAGGAGAACAAATAAAGAGAGAACATTTATTCAGATTTACACAGTCAGGAGAAACTTTCTAGAGAAAGTAAGGTATAAACTGAAGTCTGAGTAGCAATTAGCCAAGTTTCTACAATGTGACTATAATACTGTATGAAGACCAGAGGTAAAAGAGTAGCCTGTTAAAGGAAACAAAAGAAGTTACAATGTCTTTTTTTTCCTTTTAGAGAGAGAGAGAACACATGCGAGACTGGGGGAGAGGGGCAGAGGAAAGGAGAGAGAGAGAACCTTTTTTTAAATATTTACTTATTTTGAGAGGATCGGGAGGGCTGGAGAGAGAGAGAGAAAGAAAGAAAATCTCAAGCAGGCTCTGAGTTGTCAGCACGGAGCCCAATGCAGAGCTCAATCCTACAACCCTGGAATCATGACCT
This sequence comes from Neofelis nebulosa, assembly GCF_028018385.1. Lineage (NCBI taxonomy): Eukaryota > Metazoa > Chordata > Mammalia > Carnivora > Felidae > Neofelis > Neofelis nebulosa. The sequence continues at coordinate 44,887,596 of NC_080784.1, forward strand.
GAGCCAAAATTAAGAGTCAGACACTCAACCACTCAACCCTCAACCAACTGAGCCACCCAGCCACTACAAGAAGTTTACCATGTCTTAAGCAGAGTGAAAGGAGGGAAGAAAGTTAAGCTAGAGGCAAATCATGCAAAGCATTTAAGCCAGGTTAAGGATTTCTGGACCTCATTCTAATAGCAATGTAGAAGCACTGAATTTATTTAAGTTTATTTATTTATTTTGAAAGAAAGAAAGACACAAGCAGGGGAGGGTCAGAGAGAGAGGGAGAGAGAATCCCAAGCAGGCCCTGCACTGTCAGCACAGAGCCCATGTGAGGCTCAAACTCAACCTGAGCCGAAACCAAGAGTCGGATGCATAACCGACTGAGCCGCTCAGGCACTCCAAGAAGCACTGAATTTAAAGCACGACACAGACATAATCAAAACTGAATTCTTGACGAAAAACACTAAAATTCTGTAATGTAATGGAATATTTCAGTTATCAAAAAGTGTGACAGGGTGCCTGGGTGGTTCAGTAGGTTGAGCATCCAACTCTTGATTTTGGCTCAGGTCATGATCCCAGGGCGTGGGATCGAGCCCCACATCAGGCTCCACACTGAGCATGGAGCCTGCTTAGGATTTTCTCTCTCTCTCTCTTTCTCTATCTAGATCTCTCTCTCTCTCTCAAAAAAAAAAAAAAAAATTAAATTACTTTAAAAAAAGAACACAATCTTGCCATTTGCAATGACGTGGATGGAGCTAGAATGTATTATGCTAAGCGAAATGGAGAAAGACAAATACCATATGATTCCACTCATTTGTGGAGTTTAACCAACAAAACAGATGAACTTATGGGAAGGAAAAAAAAGAGACAGAGAGACAAACCATAAGAAACTTTTAAGGTGGGTGGGGAATGGGTTAAATGGGTGATGAGTATTAAGGAGGGCACTTGTTTTTGTTTTCTTTTGTGTTTAGAGAAAAAGAGAGGGCACAAGTGGGGGAGAGGGGCAGAGGGAGAGAGAGAAGAGAATCCCAAGTAGGTTCCACACTCAGCACAGAGCCCAACACAGGGCTTGATCCCACAACCCTGGGATCATGATTTGGGCCTAAATCAAGAGTCAGACAGTCAACTGACTAAGCCACCCAGGTCCCCAAAGGAGGGCACTTGTTATGATGAGCACTGGGTGTTATATGTACGTGATGAATCACTAAATCCTACTCCTAAAACCAATATTACACTCTATGCTAACTACCTAGAATTTAAATAAAAATTGGAAGGGAAAAAAAGAGTACACTTACCGTGATAGACACTGAGTGATGGACAGAATTGTTAAATCATTATATTGTACAGCTGACACTAATATAACATTGTATGTTAATTATACTTGAATTTTAAAAAATAAATATAAATTATAAAATAAAGAGCTGAAAAATAAAATAAAATAAAATTCTGTAAAGTAGTATGAAACATGGATTACAGGAAGCAAGATGGGGAAGAGGGAGCCTTGTTAAGAGGCTATCTTGTAAGTCCAGACAAGAAATTGAAGGTAATGAATAGGGATTTAAAAAAATATGGAAACATTCATGAGAAATTTAGGAGGCAGAATCAACATATTTAATGTATAACCAATGTGGGAAATAAGGGAAAGGTACAAGGATGCCCACTTTCTGACATGGGCTACTGGACAATCACACTAATTTTCTTCTATATACTTGCCATTGTATGTAGGTCCGCTGTCCACACTTCCTCCATATCCTTTAGTCTCACAATTTGGGGGAGCCCAGCCATTATCACAGTGACAATTCTTATTGCTATTACATACCTTCAAAACAATTAAAAAAAAAAAAAAAAACCACTTTGGTTAATTGTGAATATTGTGAATTGGTTAATTGTGAATATCTACATCATAAACTCAAGAATGGAAACCAAGAAAAAGGATGAAATTCATGCAAATCCACAGGCACTCACTCTTTTTAAGAATGAAAAATTTGTCAGGTATCTAAATTCCCCAATATCTAAAAACCTAAAAATCTTGGGAAGTCTCACCTAACCCTCACTGAGAAGTCTCATGATTCAGCACTAGTTTCATGAACAAACCAGAAGAGAGTGTTACCTACCCCATGTCCATGACACTTTTTCTGAATATCACAGTCATAATTCAAAACAGAAGCGTTTACACACTGGAAGTTTCTACAGATCTGGACAAAAAAAAAAAAAAAAGAAGAAGAAGAAGAAGAAGTAATGAATAAGGAAAAAAAGAACACATTAATCAAGTGCCCAGAAAAGAAGAGCTAGGCACACACTATTTCACGGTGACTTTTTTTAAACTTTCAAGGAATAGCTAACTTTCATACTATATATTTGAAAATGTAAAAACGTAAGTGAAATTAACATAGAATTAACAATCAGAAAAGAGAAGGATGACACAAAGGCCAAAAACAACAATAAAATTATAATCCATCCTTCCATACAAATATAAATGCGAAAAGCCCAAGTAAAATATTCACAAATGGACTTTTCCAAATCAAAAGTAACCAGATAGAGTTGATACCACTCTTATAAAAAAGGCTCAATGATAGGAAATCTATTACCATAATACCTCAAATAAACTGTCATTAGTACAAGATATCAAAACAGTATTTCACAAAGTTTAAAACACAATTAAATTTTTTAAATTCTTCCAAAACAAGAATAAAAGTATACTTTGTTGATAAGACAAAACCTATCTACCAATATCATGATTAATGATGAATTAATAGAGGCATTTCTATTAAAATCACTATTGAAAATAAATCATTATTATCTTATATAGTTCTAGAAATTCTGCTTCACGCAATGAGATATGAAACAGAAATGAGTCCTAAATACTGAAAGAGATATAAAAAGTATTATTATATACAAAAAATATTACAGACTCAAAGGAATCAGCTAAAAATTTACTAGAAATTTTCTCGGTTTCCAGAAAAAAATTTTAATTTATTTTAATTAATTAAAAAAAATTTTTTAAAGAGACATGTTTATTCAGCATCACGATCAGACTATTACATTTAGCAATCAACAGCATGGGTGCAAAAAAAAAAAAAGTCTACATTAAAACCCTTTGGTGGAATTCTTTACACTTTCCACAAAACAGAAACTAAAATAACCTGTTATGCAATTAGTCAAAAATACAGTCGAGTTTTTTGCCCATACACTTGGGTATTGTCTAAAACATGTCTTCTTTGTAGCAGGTAGGCCCAGCAACCACTGTGCTTGGCTGAGTTCACAAATCTGTTGTAACCTGTAGCTTCCCTGTCACTTCTCTGGCTCTCCTCTCCTGCTAAGCTTTGTTTCCTGGCAGTAATTAAAATCTTCTGCCACTGCTATAGCTACTGCTGCTGCTGGAACCGCCATAGCCACCTTGGTTTCATGGTTTGGCAAAATATTGGCCTCCACCACCATAGGGACCAGAGCTTCTGCCTCCAAAATTTCCTCCTTTCATGGGTCCAAAATTTGAAGGCTGATTGTTGTAACTGCCAAAATCATCATAGCTTCCACCACCTCCAAAGTTGCTTCCATCATTACCAAATCCGTTATAGCCATCCCCACTGCCACCATGTCCACCACACCTCGACTGCCACCACAGCCACCTCGCCCAAGTAAGTTTCCTCCATGGCCAAAGTTGTCATTCCCACCAAAACCACCGCCACGACCACCACCGAAGTTCCCAGGACCACTTCGACCTCTTTGGCTGGAGGAAGCACTAGCCATCTCTTGCTTAGATAAAGCTTTCCTTACTTCAAAGTTGTGGCCATTCACAGTACAGCATTTTTGAATGACAATCTTGTCTACAGAGTCATGGTCATCAAATGTTACAAAACAAAGCCTTTCTTTTTGCCACTGCCTCCTCGGTCAGTCATGGCTTCAATCACTTCAATTTTCCCATACTGTTCAAAATAATCTCTTAGATGATGTTCTTCAGTGTCTTCTTTAATGCCACCAACAAAAATCTTTTTCACAGTTAAGTGGGCACCAGGTCTTTGAAAATCTTCTCTAGAGACAGTCCTCTTTGGTTCTACAACTCTTCCATCCACCTTGTGTGGCCTTGCATTCATGGCTGCATCCACCTCTTCCACAGTGGCATAGGTGACAAACCCAAAGCCTCTGGAACGCTTGGTATTTGGATCTCTCATTACCGCACAGTCCGTAAGCACCCCCCATTGCTCAAAATGGCTCCTCAGACTCTCATCGGTTGTTTCAAAGCTCAAACCTCCAATGAAAAGCTTCTGCACCTGTTCAGGCTCTTTGGGAGACTCTGACTTAGACATGAAGGCGGTGGGAGGGGAGACTTTGACGATGCTTATTCGGGGGCGTCCACAGGCAGAAAGGATTAATCTAACAAACATATCTCCAGAAAAAATTTTTTATTGAAAAGCTGTTCTTTTGGGGTAAGTTAGAAAAAAAGGTTAACTTTTCTTAAAGACTGTGGAGTGCTATTTTAAAATTTTTTTAAGCAACCAACTACACAAAATCAGAATGTTTAAATGCTCTAATGAAATAAAGGACAATCAGAGAACAATGCAATATCAATAGCTACCTTCATTGTTCTCAAAATACATAGGTTTCAACATTATTGTAGAGTAAGAGGATCCCCAAATTGTCTAATAATTTTCAACTAATTTTTAAATAAGAACTATATTTATATGATTAGGCATTTTTAAAGTACAAAAGATTCCACAATAATAAGTAACTCCTCACCTGTCCTCCACCCACCCATTTCTCCAAATGAAGATCTCAAAATACTTTTTTTATATATCTATAAGCTTTTGAGGAGATATTTACCAATAACTCTCCCATTCAGCTAAAAGGAGACTTTTCTTTCAATAAATAATTTATAGTGGATGCTTGAAGCATTAAATAAGGTCATAGAAATAAGATGGAATGTGTTGATATCTGGCAGACTTACTTTAGGGAACAGAAAACTTCCAAGTTCTTAGTGGAAAAGGGTGTTCTGATTGGCATTGTTTACTTTGTGGAACGGGTAGAACCAAATTGGAAGGAACACCCTGATAAATTGCTTGAAGGGGTGAAGTAAGCCCATTCTCTCCAACACTACCGAGCCCACACCACCAACAACAACCACAAGTAAAGGAGGGCAGATGAAGTTAACTACAGGACTCACTAATGTCAGGATATGAGTTTGGAGCCAAAGCTGAACTACCTGGGATAATAAAAAAGAAGCTAGAGTTCTCTTTTCCCACTTACTGTTTAGCTCCTCCCCTAAAAAAAAAATGTTGAATAAATATATAAATAATATAGACCTGAACTAGTACCAAATTATCAGCCTGCTCAAAGTCCCCAGAGTCCAGCCTTTGGTACAGACCAGAAGGACAGGACCCAACCTATCTTATTTTATGGCTACAGAAAATGTTTGGTGTTTTGTTCCATCAGTATGTTAGTCTAGGTACACATACCAAGCATTTGCTATCCTTGTACATAAACGTTGACATACTAATACAACACAAAAAGAAAATATTTTTGAATAAAACACAAAAAGATAAAAGCCCTTAAAATACAGTAATCATCGGAATTTAAAGCCAGTATTTTTTCAACACCACCACCAACAACAACAAAATAGCGTGTGAGGGATTGGAAGTAATAGAGGTACATCAGGGAGAAATCAACAGATATTATTTTGCTTCTTGACATCATTGGGGAAAATAAATTAATGTGTTTCTCTTGCTATTAAAAAAAAAAACTAGTATAACAGAAAGAAAAAGGTATATAACCTCCATATCAAACTCATACAAACACACAAACACTCAAACACAATTTGTGCAATACAACGACAGGAAGATAAAGCAGGAAATATTAAGAAAACATTTTAAAACATTAAGATTATAGAAATAGAATGAAATATTAACAAATTAAACTGTGCCAATAAAAGTCAAGCCCAACAACACTGTAAAAATATAAAAAGAAAACATCAGAGAATTTTTATATTTTACTGGAATACAAAAAACTTTTCTAAGTATAACATGAAACCAAGGCAAAACAAACAAAACTGAAATAACTTCATTATATTTTAAAATTTCTTTGTAGCAAAAACAAATAAATCATGAGATAACTGTTAATATCCTTCATATAGGAGAAGCCCTTAAAAACAATAATAAAATAATAATAAATAATAAATAATAAAATAATAATAATTTAAAAATAATAAATAATAAAATAATCCAACAGAAAACAGAAAGCTATAAATACTGGCTTAACAGAAAAGGATATACAGAGCTAATAAAGATATGAAAAGATGCTCAAGAAGGGAAATGCAACTAAAATAATAATGAGGCTTTTTGTCAATTAATCAAAATTAAAAAGATTGATAACATACAATATTATCAAAAATAAGACAATCTTATATATAATTAGTGGAATGTGAATTGTTACCACCTTGTTGAAAAGTAAATTGACAGTTTCTATCAAATTTTAAATGAATGTCTCCCTTAATTTAAAAATCTATTCCAGGAAATCTATCCTACAGAAGAAGTACTCACAAAAGTAGATGAGATTAAATGTGGAAGAATGTTCAGTGCTGGCAAAGTCAACCAACTAACCAACCAACTATAGACAATACAAATTTCTGGAATGTGGTTAAGTCAATGGTATATCTATAATGGAATGAAGTAGATTTCCTTATATTGACATGAAGCATTGTCACTCTCCATATAATGACACTCTGCATTGTGCTGTTGAGTAAAAGACATTTCAGAACATTATTTAAGGTCTAATCCTAAAGTCTAATGGGGGTAGTAGAGAATATATCCACTTGCAAATACCCAGAAAGAGAACTGAACAGAGAAAACATAGTGGTAACAGTAGTTACCCCTAGGAAATGAGTTTCAAAAGAGGGGAAATGAATAGGGTATCAGCAAAGGACCTTGATTTTTCGTTTTACACAGTATTTTTGAATTTTTTAATAACAAAAATATGACATTCCCATAATCTTTTTTAAAAACTTTTTTTCCATATAAAAAGAAAAAAACTTAGATTGGGTCACAAAATAATATGTAAGGCTATTTATAAGGCACATGCTTCAAACAAAATGACTGAAAAGAGTTGGACAAAACTTCTATTTGGCAAACTTAAAGTGTGGTAACAATATCAATTGAGGTAAAATTGAAGATAAAAACATGAAGATAGAGCAAAGGGACATTTTGAACTACTCAAAGATATAACCCACAACTAAAATGTAATAGTCAAAAAACTCTGCCACATGGATTCAGCATTCTTAGTACCAAAGATGTTATAGCTACAAGGGGAAATGAAAACAGAAAACTAGGAGACTTTAACTTCCCTTTCTCTAAATCTCGAACACATTAAGGACAATAAGAACGTAAATGATCTGAACATATAATTATCAAACAGTATACATTCTAAGCAAGAATACACTCTTCAAATGCAGTTGGAGCATTTGAACATTCATCCAAGAGTGAACATACAGAGTCAACTCATTCAAATAGATGTTTCATTCCTAGAAATAACCAAAGATACTAAACCAAGAGGCAAACCTGAAGTGAATACCTGATGGCTTTTATAGCCATCAGAGCATGACCAATTTCCAAAGCAAAGAGTCGTTTTCATTGTCAGTAAATCTTTTTGCCAGGCTACATTTAGGGAAAGGAAAAAGGCATGTTTTGTTGGCTAAATCAAACCAGGCAATCAAGCACTTTCTGATATAGCAGTAGGTTCAGAGAAAAATCTCAAAACTTTGGTAACTCATAAATTATTAAGTAATCAGGCATTCCAGTAAAACCATATCACCACTGTCATAAATTCTTCCCACTGCAGAATCACTCAGCCTACGAATGTCAACAAAAGTCTCTGAATGTCAATGTTGTACTATTCTCAATCAAGTTGACAGAACACGTTTAAACTGACTTCCAAAGAACAGGGTACCAGTTTACCTTTGTTTTTTCATTTAATTTTTTTTTAACAAAACACATGCACATGGCTAAAAATCAAACAGTGCTAAAAATGTTTAATGAAACAACTACATGACCCATTTCTAATCTCTGGCAGTCTAGCAGTCCAGAAGCAACTACTGTATTTTTCTGGTAATTCCCTACCATTTTTTAATTAGTATACTATTTCTTTTTCTTTTCTTCCTTCCTTCCTCTCTCTTTTTCTTTCTTTTCTTTCTCTCTCCCACTCTCTCTCTCTCTCTCTCTCTCTCTGTCTTTTTTTCAGCAAGGTAGTTTTGAGTCATTTTTTTTTTTTTACTTGAAGTATAGTTGACATAAAATATTAGTTTCAGGTTTCAAGATAGTGATTCGACAATTATACACATTACAATTCACCATGTAGTTACCATCTGTCAACATGCAGTTATTACAATATTACTGATTATATTCCCTATGCTGTACTTTTCATCTCCATGGCTTACTTTATGCTATTTCTTGACTTATCTATTCTATACATTATCAATAACGCCCTTTATGATAAATAAGGATTCAGCTTTATAACACGAACCCAAACGCCCCTTGTTCATCTTCTCAAAGTAAATATTGGTTCATATTTATACCACTACCACTCAGATATTATCCCATCAGTACACTGCATACCACTATTCCCTGAGCAAGTTCAGAACTAGGTGAAGAAAACAAACAAACAAACAAAAAGAACAGGGGAAGCTGACAACTGAAAATTGAAGTATCATCTTTATTATCAATAAGGCATTTAACATGACTAAAGTAAACAGCAAAATGGGCTTCCTAATACTGCACCCCAAAATCAAACTTACCTGCCTAATCACAGGCTGCTCTGGACAACCACAGGCCTCCCCCCACAGAAGCAGAGCCTGCCCTGCTAATCTTACTGCATGGTTGAGAGAGCAGACCAGAATGTACCCTCTCTGCAGGCAGGGAGATCTGAAAAGAGAAGACAGAAGGGACTGAGGCACCCATGCCCGGTGTCTTCTCCCAAACTCATTAACTACATCAGTTACTTTGCTTTCTTGGGTGTGAAAGAGGAACACACTGAGGCTAAGAGTGTTATTTTTTTTCCAGCTTTACTGAGGATATAATTGATGTATAATATTGTGCAACTTTAAGGTGTACAACATATTGATTTGATAAACTTGTATTCTGAGAACTGATCACAGTAAGGTTAGTTCACACCTCCATCACACCACATAATTACCATTTCTTTTTTGTAGGGAGAACATTTAAGATACACTCTTAGTACTTTCAAGTATAAAATACAGTGTTGTTAACTATAATCACAATGCTGAATATTAGATTCCCAGAATTTATTCATCTTTTAACTGAAAGTTTATACCCTTTGACTAACATCTTCCCATTCCTACCACCTCCCCACCCCAGCCCCTGGCAACCAACATTCTGCTTTATTTTTTGTTTGGCTTTTTAGATTCCACATATAAGTAAGTTCATAGAGTATTTGTCCTTCTCCATCTGACTTTTTTCACTTAGCATAACACCTTCAAGATACCTCCACATTGTCACAAATGGCAGGATTTCCTTCTTTTTCATGGCTGAATAATATTCCATCGTGTATATATATCACATCTTCTTTATTCATTCATCAGCTGATGGACACTTAGGTTGTTTCCATATCCTGGCTATTATAAATAATGCTACAATACATATATGAGTACAGAGATCTCCTCAAGATCCTATTTTCATTTCCCTTGGATATACACCTAGAAGAGGGATTGCTGGATCACATGGTAGATCTATTTTTAATTTTTTGAGGAAATTCCATACTATTTTCCACAGTGGCTGTACCAATTTACATTCCCACCAATGGTGCACAAGAGTTCCGTATTTTCCATATCCTCATGAACACTTACCTCTTGACATTTGATGAGAACTATGTAACAAGGATGAGGTGATAGATCATCGTGGTTTTGACTTGTATCTTCCTGATGATTAGTGACGCTGAACTTGTCTTCATGTACCTGTGGGTCATTTGTTGTCTTCTTTATAAAAATGTCTACTCAGGTCCGTTGCACATTTTTTTAAATTAGATTGAGCTGTATGAATTCCTTACATGTTTTGGATATTAATTCCTTATGAGATATATGATTTGCAAATATCTTCTCCCATTCCAAAGGTTGCTTTTTCACTTTTTGACTATTTCACTGTGCAGAGGTTTTTTAATTTGATATAGTCCCACTTAATTATTTTTGCTTTTGTTGCTTATGCTTTTGATGTCATATTAAAAAAAAAATCATTTGCAAAACCAATGTCAAGGAGCTTTCTCCCTGTGTGTTCTTCTAGGAGTTTTACAGTTTCAGGTCTAATTAAGTCTTTAATCCATCTTGACTTATTTCTGTAAGTGTTGTAAGATAGGGGTCCAATATCAATGAATATTCAATAGCATGTGAATATCCAGTTTTCCCATTACCACTTACTGAAAAGAGTATCCTCAATGGGAAATTGAGTAGTCTTGGCTCCCTTGTCAAATAGTAGTCGATCATATATGAAGGGGGAACTTTCTGGGCTTGATTCAGTTCCACTGATCTGTGTGTCTATTTTTATGCCAGTGTAATACTGCTTTGAGTACTACAGCTTTATAATATAGTTTAAAATCAGCACTTGTATGCTTCTAGCTTTGGTCCTCTTTCTCATGATTGCTTTGGCTATTTGGAGTCCTTGTGGTTCCATTCAACTTTTAGGACTGTTTGTTCTATTTCTGTGAAAAATACCATTGGATTGCATAGAATCTACAGATGACTTTGGATAGTATGGGCATTTTAACAATACTAATTCTTCCCAGCCAACACAGGATATCTTCCATTTATTTGTGTCTTCTTCAGTTTGTTTCATCATAGTCTTATAGTTCTCAGTGGATAGGTCTTTCACCTCCTTGCTTCAATTTATTCATAAGCACCTTATTTTTTTGACACAATGGTGAATGGGATGGTTTCATTTCTGTTTAACTTAGTTCACTGTTAGGATATACATACACAAGTAATTCCTGTATGTTGACCTTGTATCCTGCAACTTTACCAAATTCAATGATTAGTTCTAACAGTTTTTTTGGAAGTCTGTAGGACTTTCTACTTAAAAGATGATATCAAAAAATAAATAAAAGATCATATCATATCAAACAAAGACAATGTCACTTTTTCTATTGTGATTTGGATGCCTTTTATTTCTTTGTCTTGCCCAGATGATCTGGCTAAGACTTCCAGTACTTGTTAAATAAGAGTGGTAAGACTAGACATCCTTATTTCTTATCCCAAGTGAAAAGCTGTCAACATTTTACCAATGAGTATGATGTAACCTATGGGTTTATCATATATGGCCTTTATTATGTAGAGGTACATTCCTCCTATACTCAATTTGTTGAAAGGTTTTTAGAAAGAAAGTATGTCGTATTTTGTCAATGCC